>NW_021604629.1:1281366-1315147 GCF_004785775.1 Grammomys surdaster | reverse complement strand
TCTTTCTTTCTTTCTTTCTTTCTTTCTTTCTTTCTTTCTTTCTTTCTTTCTCATAGCCTCCACCCAGTCCCACCTTTATAAGTCCCTCTCTCATTGCCCCTCCCTTTCTCCTTAGAGAACAGTGAAGCCCCCCTTCAATACTGCCCTAGGATTATTAACTACCAACAGGAATAAGTGGATACTATTCTACTGAGGCCCAGCCAGGCAATCCAGATAGGGAAAGGGGAACCAATGGCAGGCAACAGAGTCAGAGACACCCCAAACTTGAATTGCTAGGAGATTCACATGAAGATGAAGCTGAACATCTGCTATAAATGTGTAGTGAGCCTAGGTTCAGACCCTGCATGTTCTTCAGTTAGTGGTTCAGTCTCTGTGAGCACCCATGGGCTCAGATTAGTTGATTCTGTAGGTCTTTTATTGGTGTATGTCCTCAGCTCCTCCAGCTTGACAATTCTATCCCCTACTCTTCCATAAAACTCTCCAAGTTCTGCCTGTTTCACGGAGGGTCTCTCCATCTGTTTCCATCAGCTACTGAAGGAAGCCTCTCAGGAGACAGTAATGCTAGTGTTTTGTATGCAAACAAAGCAGAATATTATTAATACTGTCATAGGTTGGCTCTCTCCCATGCCATAGGTCTAATTTGGGGCAGACATTGGTTTCTTGTTCCTTCAATCTCTGCTCCATCTTTATCACTGCACATCTTGTAGTGAGGACAAAGTTTGGGTAAACAGTTTTGTGGGTGGATTGATGTCTCCTTTCTCCACCAGAAGTCCTACCTGGCTACAGGAGCTAGTTACTTCAGTCTCCATATCCCCCTATTCTGCTAGGGTCACCCCATGGACTCTCTGAAGCCTCCCCAGTCCCAAGTCTTTAGCTAATCCTAGAGATTCCACCAATTGATTTCCATTCTCTCCCACCCTTCATTTCCCCATACTTTATCTCTATTCCCTTTCCCCTCCTAATCCCCTCTCCCTTGAGTGCTTTCTCTCCATCTGCCTCCAGTGTCTACTTTATTTCACCCTCTTCATGAGATCCAAGCATTCTCTGATGGGGTGGGCCTCCTTAATTATTTAGTTTCTTTGGGTCTGTGGATTGTAGCATTGTTATGATATACGTTTTAGCTAATGTCCACTTATAGGGGAGTACATACCACTCATGTATTTCTGGGGTCTAGGTTACCTCACTCAGGATGATATTTTTCAGTTCCAACCATTTGTCTGAAGTTTTAATGATGCTTTATTTTTAATAGCTGAATAGCACTCCACTGTGTAGGTGTACCACATTTTCTTTATCCATTCCTCAGTTGAGCTGACATCTAGGTTTTGTTTTTCCAGTTTCAGGTATTATGAGTAAAGCTGTTATAAGCAAAGTTTATCAAGTGTACTTGTAATGCAATTGGAAATCTTTTGGGTATACATCCAGGATTGGTATTGTTTGTATTTGTGGTAGAACTCTTCCCAGTTTTCTGAGAAACTACCAAGATGATTTGCAAAGTAATTGTAATAGCTTGTACTCCCACTTACAATGGAGGGGTATTCCCCTTGCTCCTCATCCTTGCCAGCATGTGTTGTTGTCACTTGAGATTTTATCATAGCCATTCTGATGGGTGTAAGATAAAATCTCAGAGTTGTTGTGATCTGCATTTCCCTGATTTTTAAGGATGTTGAGCATCTCTTTAAGTGATTCTTGGTCATTAGATTTTCTTCTTTTGAGAATTCTATAATTAGCTTGTATCTTATTTTTAATTGTTTTATTTGGTTTGTTGGTGTCTTTTTGAGATTTATTTATTCATTTATTTTGAGGATAGTAGTTCTCTGTTGGATGTCAAGTTGGCAAAGATCTTTTCCCATTCTGTAGGCTACTATTTCATCTTATTGATGGTGTCCTTAGTCTTAAAGACACTTTTCAGGTTCATGAGGTCCAATTAATTAATTGTTAATACAATTTTGTACCTGAGCTTAGCTTAGTACTTGAGCTATAGGTATTCTGTTCAAAAATTTGTTTCCTATGCCAATGTGTTCAATGTTATTACCCTATTGTGTTTGGTGTGTCCATTCTTATGTTGAAGTCTTTGATCCACTTGGACTTGAGGTTTGTACAAAGTGCTATATATGAGTCTATTTGCATTCTTCTACATTCAGATAGCCAGTTAGACTGGCCTCATTTGTTCACAAATTTATTTTAAATGCCAAGGTATATTTTCAATTTTATCTTAAGGATATATTAACTCTCCATATCTGTGCCATAACTTATGTAGAAGTGATTTTTATCATCTGTTTCTTCTACAAAATATCACATTGGCTCATGATACAAATGACTTTATGCTGATGGGCCAAGAAAGGAGGAATTAGTAACTACTTTAAACTCATATTAACACTTTGTACACAACAGAGGATGGGAAATAAATCAAAAAAAAAAAAAACCTCAAAGGCCTTTTTCCCAGTGAAATTTGTATGAGTCCAGTGGTGTGTGTTATAAAGAGAGATTCCTTTTAATGTAAATGATAACTTATTGCACACAATTCTCCAGAAATTCATGAAACACTGTGTCTAGTTATTGCTATGATACTTCTATATTTCCCACAAATGAATAAGAGTATCAGCCCCTTTCATCAGTGAAGCTTCTTAGGATCAAAAGCAGAGATTATTACAAAGATTCTTAACTAGTTAAAATGCAGAGAGAAACTAACTATGAGGTGTTCATTACCAATTAGTACATCTACAATTCAACCCCTATACTTAATCAGAAGACTAAAATTCCTGGTACTTAATGTTGTATTCTAGTCATGACAGAAAAGCCTGGATGTGCCTTGCCATTGGTCTTTACTTCCTTCCTGTTCAGTATTGGAATGGGTTCTAGAATAGGAAGATGAGCAAGGTAAATGCCTCACCTCCATGGAGATCACAACAAAACCAAAAGAGAGACAAACAAGAAAATAATCACAGATCTTTGAAGTGTCACCTGAGCAAAAGTAAGTTGCACCCTCTGGAGGTGAGTGATAGCTAATTCTAGAGAAGTAGATTTCACAACACAGTTAAAGCAGTATCCAAAAGGTGTTAGAAGACAGTGACTGTGGTGGGTAGGGCCTAAGAGCAAAACAGCTTTGGGGAGATGCCAAGTTCTCCCTTCGTCAACACAGGTAAAGGATGCTTGCAAAGCACTGTTACTGGGAGGTAGATTATAGACACAATTGGAAGCATATTCTACTCCATTCAAATATTTTTAGGGAATTTGTCTTGTTTGTAACTGGAACATTTGTAATGTGAAACTTTCTCACTAGTAGAAACACTGTCAGGAACTGTCACAACATACGATTGTTAAGTGCTTGGGATCTGGAGCTCAAGATCAATGTCTTAGTCTGAATGATTTTGTTTATTGCAAACAAATATTTTTAGAAGAGAAAAAGTAAAATTATCATGTTTTTTTCAACAACAAAAAAAGAAATTTCAATAATACACTAGCATAGACAATAACCACACAATGACAGAAACAGTAGACAGGCCAATGTGGAAGGAGAAAATATCACAAGGCCCTATACCTAGTTGTAGAAGCACACACAGTCAATTGGATGCTGAGAAAAAAAAAAAAACAGTCTTCTCCAGGGATAAGTCCTTGCTAGGTTATCCAGTTCCAAGTGACCATTCCTGATCACATGTGCATAGCAGCAGCAATAAATGGATGAGGTATGGTGTGTGTGTGTTAACAAAATAATAATTAACCAAGAAATTATGAATTTGAAAGCAAGTTATGTGGAAACAGGGTTAGTTGAGGGAGATGTTAAAATGGTTATAATATAAATATTGTACTTGTGTATGAAACCATCAAAATTAATAGAAAAGAATAATAGCAAAAGTGACAACTCATGCTGGATAGGGTATGGAGCAATGACAACACTCCTGAATTTCTGGGTGGAATGCAAAGTTTTATAGCCACCAAGGAAATCAACATAGCTATTCCTCAGAATGATGAGAGTTGATCCACATCAAGACACAGCTATACCACTCAGGCATATATCCAAAGTACACCCCATCGTGCCACAAGGACATATACTCAACTGTGTTCATGGTAGCTTTATTTATAATATGTAGAAACAGGAAACAACCTAGAAGTCCCTCAAGTAAAGAATAGAAGAAGAAAATGTAGTATACTTACACAATGAAAGCTATTTTTAAAATGATATCATGAAATTTTCAGGCAAATAAATGTATTTAGAAAAAGAGTTATTGTGAGTGAAGTAGCTAAGTCCCAGAAAGATAAAATGGTATATATTTACTCATAAGTGGATATTAACTGTTAAGTTAATGATTTCTAAGCTACTGTCTAAACCCAGAGATTAGTAAATAGCAATGTTTTAAACTGACATCCGAATCTCCTGAAAAGAGAAATACAATATATTTTATGAATGGAACATGGCATGGCTGATTTGAATAAGATATGAT
The DNA here is from genome assembly GCF_004785775.1 of Grammomys surdaster. Taxonomy (NCBI): domain Eukaryota; kingdom Metazoa; phylum Chordata; class Mammalia; order Rodentia; family Muridae; genus Grammomys; species Grammomys surdaster. The sequence goes on along the minus strand of NW_021604629.1, from coordinate 1,310,708 downwards.
CGATCCCATGGAGAGGTGAGGAGAGACAATGTGGTAGAGGGAGAGATTTCATGAAGAGACAGAAGGAAGTGAAATGCATTTGAGAGATGATATAGAAACCAATTGGAGTGGAAACTTCCTAAGATGTATAAAGGTGATATTAATGAGGTCTCCTAATAATGGAAGATACAGAATCTTAATCAGTCACCTCTTGTTCCCAAATAAAGCTTCCATAGTGAGTCCAGGTTGTATTTAATTGAGTTGTTGGCTAACAGAGTTCCAAGGAAATTCACAAACTATGTTGGATATTGCTAAGACAAAGGGTTGCTCTCCACAAACAGCAGGACACTGCTGCCAATGACAGCATGCACACCACTCATTGAAGATAAATGATCTGAATCCTACATGGAGCTTTCACCCCTGCATTCTAGTTTCTTCAGTGTCGGAAGGTACTCATTATGCTATAAAAAAAAGAAAGGAATAAATTTATTGCAATTTTTCCTTTTTGTTCAGGCATAGAAAATGGCAGATAATGCTTTTTCTTTTCTCTTATAGAAATTTGATGATTCTATGTGGAATTAAGAGTTGACTGGTCCATTAATAATTAAGTTAATAATTTGTTCACATTTACTTGTTTTATGATGATGCATGGCAGTATTATATAGATCATCTTATTCAAAGCAAGATACTAAGAGGTCGCTTTTAAAAAGTAAAGTAATGGTGGTATTCTGTCATATATGTCTGTTTTCTAGGGTTCCATAGATTGTCAGTGACAAAGCAGGCCCCTGATCTCAGGCACATGTTGGTCCATTTTCTTGGGAAGTCTGCCTAACACACTGTACTCATGGCATAATGACACTGATATTAACTCTGATAGCATATAATGTACATACATTTTTAAAAATATTTTGCTAACTCTTTGAGAATTGCATACAACTCATTTTTATCATATACACCACTAATTCTTCCCTTATTTCCTCCCAGATAACTTCATTAGTAAAGATTATTCCTCATTTCTGTGTAAAAACAAGAAATGAATTCAAATTCAGAGCTGAATGCATGTTGTTGCAATTTGGCTTGGTATTGGATTCATGTGTATTTATTGGTATTGGTATTCATGTGTCATAAGTTTGAGTGTCTCCATTACAAATTAATAGGGGACAATTTTTAAGCATATGCATAACATGAAGATAGAAGTAATATCATTTAGAAAGATGAAAAGAAATATAAAAAAAGAACATAAGAAAGTAACAGAGGAGAATATTGTAGAGACAATATACACTTCAAAGAAGTGTCATTATGAAATCACAGCTTGCTAGTATGAATTTGCACTAAACTTTTATTGAGGATGACTTTAGAATAGTCATTATTACTCATACTACATAGTTTGATCATGTTTCCTCTTATCTAACTTCTCCCAGAATGTTCCAACTTCTGTAACCACCCAATCCCCCCACAACCTCTTCTGTCATCTCCATTGCATTTTATCTTTTTAAAAAATGATTATTACCAAAATGCTGGTCAAAACTTGCCTATTGGCACAATAGTGGAATGATGGTTATGGGTGCAACTAACTGCTTTCCTAATGAACTTCAGTCTCATTCTACTGGTAGAAACTCACATCTAATACTGTAGCCCAAGAAAAAGCCTATAGGAAAGTATGCCATAAATCAATGTATAGTAACACATCATGATTTCTGTTTAAATGCGTGAGATATTACAAACTGTCATCTAAACATTTAATATAAACTAATAAACTAATATAAACATAAACTAATAAATATTACTATTATAAAGTTCTTCTTTCTGTTGACCAGAGTACTGTGGAGAGACTCATAACTTGTCAAGCTCCTCACAACAAGTAATTTTGCTGCTGTGCTGCAGTGGATCATTCATCTATATCATTTCCTTCAAGACTCAGAGAAAAATCTGTAAGGGGCAGAAAAATAATGTAGGAGCCGGAAGGAGGGTAGAATATTGTGTAATTATTTCTTCTGAACTGAAGTATAACATATAGGAGAAACAAAGCCTCATAAGACTTTTGAAATAACAAAATGTACCAAAAATTGTGAAGTTAACAAACATTTTTTTAAATTATCTTTAATCTTTTTTGACAGTTTAGTCCTTATCCCCCTGCAGTCCATTTTCCTACATTTCCTCATCCCATTCATCTTCCCCCATTTCCAAGAGGATGTCCCTGCCTCTCAAACTCCATCAGGCCTGCCCACTCCCTGGGGCGTCTAGGTTATGGAGAGTTAAGTGCATCATGCCTCTCATTGAGGCCAGACCAAGCAGTCCTCACATGTATATATGTATATATGTGTATATGTGTATACATGTATATGTGTATGTGTGTATATATGTATATGTGTATACATGTATATGTATATGTGTGTATATATGTATATGTGTATGTGTGTATATATGCATATATGTATCTGTATCTATGTGTCTATGTCTAGTCTTTGTCTATGTCTTTGTCTATGTCTATGATGTATACATATGTGTATATACATATGTATATACATATATATGTGTATATGTATGTGCATGTGTATGTATATATTTTTATATAATATCAGGGGCCTCTTACCAGCTAGTGTATGCTGCCTAGTCGATGGCTCAGTGTCTGAGAGTCTTGGGATTCCAGGTTAGTTGAGATTGCAGGACTTCCTATAGACTTGCTCTCTCCCACAATTTCTTCCAGACTTTCTCTAACTCAACCACAGGGGTCCTCAACTTCTGTCCATTGGTTGGTTATAAGTATCTGCATTTGTCTCAGTCAGCTGATTGTTGGGCCTCTCAGAGGGCAGCGATGTTAGGCTCCTGTCTGCCAGCACACCATGGCATCAGTTTCAGGCTTTAGAGCTTCCCCTTGAGATGGATTTCAATTTGGGCAGATCACTGGAACTCCTTTCCCTTAGTCTTTTATTCATTTCTGTCCCTGCAGTTCTTATAGACAGGAACCATTCTTTGTCAGAGTTTTTGATTGAAGGGTGACAATCCCATTCCTCAATTTGATGCTCTATCTTTTTACAAGTTCCCTTTACCCACTGTTGGTAATTTCATGTAAGGTTGCTCCCTTTGAGTTCTAAGAGTCTCACCTCTAAAGTATCTGGTACATTCTAGAGGGTTTCCCCACTTCCTACCTCCTGAGGTTGTCTGGTTTCCTTCATTCTGCTGGGCCTCAGGGCTTCAATCCTGTTCCTCCCAATACCTGATGATGTTCCTCTCTTCCCCTCCCTGTCCCTACTCCCATCCATGTACCTCCCTACTTCTGCCTACTGTGACTGCTTTCTTCTCTCTCCCAAGTGAGATTGAGGCATTCTCAATTGGACCCTTCAGCTTGCTAACCTTCCTAAATTTTGTGGATTGTGTCCTGGAAATTCTGTAGTTTTTTGACGAATGTCCAATTATTAGTGAGTATGTACCATGCATGTCTTTTGGGTCTGAGTTACCTCATTCAGGATATTTTCTAATTCCAGCCATTTGCCTGCAAAACTCATGATGTCCTAGTTCATAATAGCTGAATAGTATTCCATTGCACAAATGGACCACAGTTTCTGTATCCATTCCTCTGTTGTAGGACATCTGAGTTGTTTCCAGCTTCTGGCTATCACTAATAAGGCCACTATTGTGTTGCCATGAAAGGATAGCTTGGTTTCTGGTGGAGCACTGGCTAGAGATGGCTGGAGACCCTGCAAGGGACAGCATACATTTTGCCACATTCCCAGACTCCAGGCTCCTGACATGTGGCCAAAGATCTCCATTGATCAGCACCTTTCAGTCACACAGGGCAATGCCCCAACCGGCCCCTCCACAGGTAAGAGGGCATGACTACAGGCCTCAGGGCCTTGAGAGATCTCCATATTAATGAGATACCTAAAGGTAGTACACATGGCCCTGTGGCATGGTGGAACATTTTTGGGTATATACCCAAGACTGGTATAGCTAGGCCTCTTGGTAGATCTATTTCTAATTTTCTGAGAAAAATCTAAATTGATTTCCAGGGTGGTTGCACCAGTTTGAAATCCCACCAGCAATGGAAGAGTTTTTCTCTTTCTCCACATTCTCATTAATATGTGTTGTCACCTGAGTGTTTGACCTTAGCCATTTTAGTTGGTGGAGGTGGAATTTCAGGGTCATTTTGATTTGCATTTCTCTAATGACTAAGGACTTTGAACATTTCTTTAATTGCTTCTCAGCCATTTGAAATTCTTCTGTTGTGAATTCTTGGTTTAGTTTTATATCTCATTTTTTGATTGGATTGTTTGATTTCTTGGTGATTAGCTTTTTGAGTTCTTTCTGTATTTTAGTTACTAGCCCTCTTTCAGATGTGGGGTTTGTGAAGACTTTTTCTCAATCTGTAGGTTGCCAGTTTGTTCTATTGACTATGACCTTTGTCTTTACAGAAGTTTTTCAGTTTCACAAAGTCTCATTTATCCATTCTTGGTCTTAGAGCCTGAGCCGTTGGAGTTCTGTTTAGGAAATGCCTCCCCATGCCAATGAGTTCAAATCTCTTTCCCACTTTCTCTTCTATTAGATTCAATGTGTCTAGTCTTTGTTGATACTATTGATCTACTTGGACTTGAGCTTTGAAAGTGAAAAATATGGATCTGTTTTAATTTTTTTACATACTATTAAGACCAGCAACTTTATTGAAGATGCATTCCTTTTCCCACTGTATATTTTTTGATTCTTTATCAAAATCAAGTGTCCACAAGTGTGTGGTTTTATTTGTGAGTCTTTAATTCTATTGCATTGACAAACCTCTCTCTCTCTCTGTATCAATTCCATGCAGTATTTAATTACTATTGCTGTGTATTACAGCTTGAGGTCAGGGATTGTGATTCTGACAGAAGTTCTTATATCTGGCAGAATCACCAAGAAGTTCTTTTATTGTTAAGAATTGTTTTTGCTATCCTGTTTTTTTCTCCATATGAAAATTAGAATTGCTCTTTCCATATATTTGAAGAATTGTGTTGGAATTTTGAAAGGGATTATACTGAATGTGTAGATTGTTTTTGGTTGGATGGCGATTTTCACTATCTTAACCCTATCAATTCATGAGCATGGGAGTCCTCTCCACTTTCTGAGGTCTTCTTTGATTTCTTTCTTGAGAAAATTGAAGTTTTTGTCCTACAGATATTTCATTTATTTGGTTAAAGTTAGGCCAAAATATTTTATATTATTTGTGACTATTGTAAAAGTTGTTACTTTGATATTTTCTTTCTCAGCTCATTTATAATTTGTATAAAGGAAGGTAACTGATTTGTTTCAGTCAATTTTATACCCAGCCACATTGCTGATGTTGTTTTAACAGCTGTAGAAATTTTCTGGAAGCATTTTTGGGGTTGCTTTTGTATACTATTATATCCTGGCAAATAGCGATAGCATGACTACTTCTTTGCCAATTTGTATTCCCTTAATCTTTTTTTGATATATATATGTGTGTGTGTGTGTGTGTGTGTGTGTGTGTGTGTATGTATATATAACGGATTATGTGAATGGATTATGTGAATGGGTTTTTGTATACTGAAACAACCTTGGATCCCTGGGATAAAGCTTACATGGTCGTGTTGAATGATGGTTTTGATGTGTTCTTGGATTCAGTTTGAAAGAAATTTATTGAATGTTTTGCATCAGTATTGATAAGTGAAAACAGTCTGAAGTTCTCTTTCTTTGTTGAGTCTTTGTGTGGTTTAGGTAACAGAGAAATAGTGGCTTCGTAGACTGAATTAGGTAATGTTCCTTCTGTTTCCATTTTATGCAATAGTCTAAGAAGTGTTGGCATTAGCTCTTCTTTGAAGCTCTGGTAAAATTCTGACTAAAGCCATCTGGCCCTGGGATTTTTTTTTGGGGGGGGGTTGGGTGGCTTTTAATGAATTTTTCTATTTCCTTAAGGAATATGAGCATGATCATGTAGTTTGAAGTCTATCCTTGTCCATGGTGATCTGATAGGATACATGGGATTATTTCATTCTTCTTGTATCTGTTGAGGTTGTTTTATGACCAATTATATGGTCAGTTTTTGAGAAGGTACCATGAGGTACTGAGTTGAAGGTATATTCTTTTGTTTTAGGATGAAATGTTCTGTATATATCTATTAAATCAATTTGTTTCATAACCTCTATTAGTTTCATCGTGTCTCTGTTTAGTTTCTTTTTCAATGACCTGTAAATCACTGAGACTGGGGTGTTGAGGTGTCCCATTATTATTTTGTGGGGTCCAATATATGTTTTACACTTTACTAAAATTTCTTTTATGAATGTGGGTACCTTCAAATTAGGTAGTAGATGTCAGAATTGATACTTTCTCTTGGTGCATTTTTTTCTCATGGTGGAATTTATTCCTTGGTGAATATGAAGTGTCCTTTCTCCTCTCACTTGATAACATTTGGTTGAAAGTCTATCTTATTGGGTATTAGAATGACAAGTGTAGTTTATTTCTTGGGACCTTCTGCTTAGAAGACTTTTTCTAGCCTTTACTCTGAGGTAGTTTCTGTCTTTGTTATTGAGACATGCTTTTTGTATGCAGAAAAATGCTCAGTCTTATTTATGTATCTAGTCTGTTAGCTTATGTCATTTTATTAGGGAATTAAATTTGTTGATGTTCAAAGATATTAAAGACAAATGATTGTTAGTTCTTGTTATGACTGTTATTGTAGATGGCATTATCTGTATATTATTTCCTTTACATTTTGTTGTGAGATGAGCAATATCCCGGTTTTTTTCCCTTTGGTGTAGGTACCCTACTTGTTTTAGAGTTTTACTTCTAGAACCCTCTGTAGAGCTGGATTGTTAGGTGGATATTATTTACATTTGGTTTTGTCCTGCAATATTTTGGTTTCTCCATCTATGTTGCTTGGTAGCTTTGTTGGGTATAGTAGCCTGGGCTCGCATTTCTGTTCTCTTATGGTCTGTATAACCTCTGTCCAGGCCTCTCTGGCTTTTGAGTCTGTGTTGAGAAGTTTGATGTAATTCTACTAGGTCTGTCTTTATATATTTCTTGGTTTTTCTTCCTTTCAGCTTTTAACATTCTTTCTTTGTTCTGTGCATTTAGTATTTTCATTATTATGTGAAGAGGGAATTTTCTTTTCTGGTCCAATCTATTTAGTGTTCTATAGGCTTCTTGTATATTTATGGCCATCTCTTTCTTTAGGTTGGGGACTTTTTCTTCTATGATTTTGTTTAAGAATTTTTCATGTCATTTTGACCTGGGAATATCAGCTCTCTTCTATTCCCATTATTCTTAGATTTGGTCTTTTCCTTGTGTCCTAGATTTTCTAGATGTTTTAGGTTTGGAGGGTTTTTTTTAATTGAATATTTTATTTATTTTCAATACAGATGACATCCCCTTTCCCCATGTCCCCTCCCTAGAACCCCTACCCCATACCCCCTCTTCCTTTATGCCTTTTTACCATGTTGATTACATGCATGTATTAAGGTCGGTTCTAGGTTGAGGGTCTAGCAATACAATAGATGCTAATAGTCAAGGAACAAGCAATGCAACAAACACAAATAGTCAAAGAAAAAGCAAGGCATTAAACCCAGTTACATGAACACTCCTGTGATCACTGTTTCTAAAGGCTTATCAGGATGGTCAAAGTATCTGAGCCTACTTCCCTATCTTAGCCCAAGGTAATTTTCATGTCTGAAGCCTACTTCCTTGTTTTAGCCTAAATTTTAGATTCCTGTCTGAAATTACTTCTTTGTTCTAGCCTAATATTTAAATTCCTACCTGAGACTACTTCTTCATTGTAGCACACGATTTAGACTCCTACCTGGAATTACTTCTTTGTTCTAGTCTTTTGTCAGATTTCTGCTTGTAGCCTACTTCCTTGTCCTTGGTCATTGTCAACTTCTTGCCAGGCGGTTCCAAAGGTTCTCCACCTCTCCCCACCCTTTTTTTGTTTTGTTTTGTTAACAAGACTGAGCCTGTCTTAGGTGTTTTTTTATGTTTTGAATTTTTTGACCATTGTGTCTATATCTTCTAAGGTGTCTTCTACACCTGAGATTCTTTCTTCTACCTCATATATTTGTTGTTGATGCTTGTATTGGTAGTTTCTGACCACTTTCCTGGGTTGTATATTTCCAAGGTTTGCCTCCATTTTTGTTTTCTTTTATTGTCTCTACTTCCATTTTTAGGTCTTGAACCACTTAGTTCAATTCCTTGCCTGTTTGGTTTTGTTTTCCTCTATTTTTTTTGTGAGATTTATTTGTTTACTCTTTAAGGGCTTCTACCTGTTAACCTGTGTTTTCCTGTATTTCTTTCAACTATTTATTTAAATCTTCCTTGAAGTATTCTATTATATTAATGAGATAAGATTTTAGGTCAGCATCCTGGTTTTCAGGTGCATTGGTGTATCTAACACTTGCTGTGGTGGGAGAACTGGATTCTGATGATGCCATAGTATATTGACTTATTTTGACTATGGTCTTAAGCTTGTCTCTTACCATCTGACTATCTCTGGTGTTAGCTGGCCTGGGTGTCTCTGTCTAGAGCATTCCTCCTATGTCCCTGGGTTGGTGCAGGTATACAGGGATGCCTGTGACCCTGGCTGTAGCATACCTTCTGGGAAGCCTTCAGACTGTGTGGTCTTCAGAGTAGCAGACAAGCTCCTCTTTTTCCCTGCATGCAGCAAAACTCCTGGGAAGTCTTCAGACTGTGTTGTCTTCAGAAGAGCAGTCAAGCTGATGATCTGCTTCAGCAAAAGGCACAAGCAGGAAACAGCATTGAAATTCACGCAAGGGTGGGTGGTTTTGGAGTCCACTCTGTTCCTTGGAGTTCCCAGCTGCTGCAGTTGTTTGGGAAGGCCCCTTACCTGTTGCCCTGAATGCCTCTGATCTCCTGGGAGGCTTTCAGACTACAGGGTCTTCAGAGGAGCATACAAGCTATAGTAAACAAAAATTGTAAGGCTTAGGGAGCTCAAGAAACAAGATCCATGAGGCCTTCTCCAAGGTTATACAGGCAGTAATATTTGCATGGGATAGTACAGTGTCTGACCAAATAATGTGCAGGGAGTAACAGGTGTTGAGCTTTCATTATGTATGATGGGGTGGGCTGTTGAGTGATACAGCGTTGGTTCATCAATTCTCTTGTAATTAACTCTTCACCCATACTCATGTAAGTAAACACAATAAATTCACTGAGTGACACAGTGATAGAGTTGTTTCTTTTACCTTTGGTCAGTACCATATTTATGGTGAATAGATATATGATTCTCCAGAAAGTCATACAATACTTTTTCTGTGACTGCTATAATATTGCTATATTTCCCACTAATAAATGAGAACAATGCTATCCCTCATCAGTGAAGCTACTTTGGGCATAATATGAAGACTATTACAAAATTATATAACTGGCCAAAGTTCAGAGATTAACTGGCCATCCCCAATTAACATTCATTCTGACTTAGTTCAAATGCAAGTCAATCCCTACACCTAACACTGAAGAAATATACAGAGGAAGGTACAATAAGAATGGAAGGGCCAGAAAATATCAGGATGCTTGGTCCTAGATACTGTCTTCTAGATGTGACTAAGAGAAATGGCCCTGATGAAATCTCAACAATATGAGCCTAAACAGTAACTGAACAACGAAAGCAGCAGTTGCCATGCTAGAATAAATGAGGGCATGTTCAATAGTCCATACCTCAAGTTGATGATCTCTAGGTAATCAATGGGATACAAAAAGAGGAGAATCAGTCGTCTCCTGGGATAATCTGGTAATAGATCATAGACTGCTCATTGTTGAGCACATGTACATGACAACAAAAGAAAATAAATAAATGGAATCAATCTACATAGAAAGAGTTTGTAAAAATAATAATTATGTAAGAAGTTATAAATTTGAGATAGAATTAGGAGGAAATGGAGTTGGGAGGATAGTGGAATAGAAGTAGTGTAAATAGTATACTTTTGTATGAAACTATCAAAAATTAAACTAAAAAATAATATGACTAGGGCTGGAACACTATGGGATTCTCACTTCCATATTTGCATGACTGTTGGTGCATTCATTGTTTAAGTCCTACCTAGACAGCAATATTTTCATTTGATGTTATGGTTCTGGTTTCCCTGTAATTTCTACAAGACATAGTCTCAAAGACAACTTCTTAGTCCTTTAATTCTTACAATACTTCAGTCTCCTCTTTCAAGATGTTCACTGAGCCTAAGTATCCACTGAGCTGGGCTCCCAAAGACCATCTGATTTCTGTATTATATCTATTTTTTTGTAACAGTCTCCTTCTACTACAAAGAGAATTTTCTTGGATGTTCATTCAGAGCTTCACTCACCTGTTGGTGCAAGGATAAGCCTTAGAATGTTGTTATGAATTGTGCTAATTCTAGTAAGTTGAAGCAGGATGCTCTCCTCTGAGATACAAAACCTCTCTAACACTTTGTAGTTGGTTAAATTTCTAGTATCTAGCATGATTTCTCTCCAGTTGGGTAGGCTGCTTGTAGAGGGAAAAATATTCTTTCTCAAGGGTCAGCCCCTAAACAAAGTATTCACAATTAAAATCATATAACAGAAGCAACACTAAGTGAAATCCATGGGTAATATTTGTATGTTATGTATTTAAATATATCTATAACAAAAATCAAAGAGAGACAGCCTATCATTTTCAAAGAGAGTAAAATGTCATGAAAGAGGCTGGAGTGAATAAAGATATGGAAAGAGGTGATGTAATTTTGCATTAATTAAAATAAAAATATACTTGTAAAATGTGACTTAAAACACAAAATTAAGGATAAATGAGGGAAGTGAGTGCAGTTTCCATATCCACCTCAACAATAGCTGTCAGGAGAGTATGATGCTTGACGTGCTTCTCTTGTTAATGTGACCTCAAATCAAAGGGACTGTGTTTAATGAGAAACAGCATGTATTACCTTAATTTCAATAGCATGATGAAACACCCAGTCTTGGCGCTGGGATAGCATGGTATCTGGGTGAGGTGTTAATGTAATCTAGATGATGTTTATTCAACACTACTTGCCATGTTCTCTGTTTGATATATTCATGTTTTTCTCTAGTAGCCTCTCCAATGAAGTCTACATTTTCTAAGAGGTCCACTTCCTTTAACCCATTTATAGTATTCACTCAGTTTTCTAGTATTCAACAATATATTTTTGAAAGAAGTGGATGAATGAATAATTTTATCATGAAGATTTATTAGTCTTACAAACTATATATTCTAGCATCCACTATAGTTTGAGTCATAATCTTAAATTGATTCTGACCTGACCCATGAATACATTTAGAAAAGTAGTTTAAACTCTACCTCTTCACACTCTCATCTGAAAGAAGAATAATTGTGTGTGTGTCTGTGTGTGTGTGTGTGTACACGTGTATTTGTGTGTGTGTGTGTGTGACTATATCACCAAAATATGCTGAAATAATGACCTGTTCACCTAGTCAAATTCATGCCCGGCATGCATAAAGTTCTGTGCTAAGTCTCCAATAACACATAAACTGAGTATTTGATATTTGTAAATTAAATACTTTAGAGATATGTGGGTTATGAACTTGCGCAGGGTACGGGGCAGGTTGTGACAGTCCCTGGAGCAGCAGCAGAGTCTGTGGTCCACGGGACTCAGTTGTGTAAGCTGCTCTTTAACCGCTGGCGAAGAGAAAGAACTCACTTGAGTGGCATGCGGGGGGAGGGCAGCAGTTCAGCCCGCCTGCATGCCACAATGGCAGCAGGGTCCTGGGAACAGGAAGCAGGGGAGGGAGTCCCCAGAGCAGGCACAGGGGCAGCCCGCGAAGGCACAGGTGCACAGACCACTGCTGCTGGGGAGGGAGCCCTGCGGACCGCTGCAGCAGGGAGTGCGGAGACACTTTTCCTGCAGGCGAGTTTCCCACTTACACAAGAAGGTCCAAAGTTCCAGGAGACATGTGGAATCGAAGACATGGAAGTTTTATTGGTCATGATGATAGTTGTATCTAGATGTGAATGTGCCGCCACAAAATGCCAGGAAGAGCCCCCTTATATTGGGGAGTGGGAAAAAGGTGGAGCTAGAGGGGGGAAAACTTAGTTATATGTGCACCCCCCAGCCTTTAGGTAATACATTAATATGTAAATTTCGAGGCAGAGGCCTATTAGTCAGGCCCTCTACCTGTGCCTTATGTGACCCACCATACAGGTGAAATGGAGATCTCTGGGTACTGGAGGCATGGTCAAACACCCCAGGATGTCCTACAGCCCGACCGACAGAGATAGAGACAGGAGAGTCAGAAGTTTAAAGTCTTGCTTAGCTGCCTAGCAAATTCAGTCAACCTGGATTACCTGAGACAACCTTACAAGCAGAGAAATAATTTACATCAACCATTAAATACATAGCAAAGATAGCTTTTACTGCTACTATTCTGTGTATATTTTGTGTGCTGTATGTTTACACATGATGTGTCCATGTGAGTCCAGATGCGTGCCATGGTATGCACACATAGGTCAGAAAACAATGTCAGTGTCTACTATGATCTTCTATCATTTCCATTTTTAATACAGGGTCGTTTTTATTCACTGCATTGTCCTCTAAGTTAGGACCAAGGTCCTTCCAGTGGTGATGTTATCTCTATCTCTCATCTACCAGTAGGGGCTAGAAACACTTTGAAAGTGATTGAACACTGGGCATCAATCACTTTTGTGATATCGAATATACAGTGGAGAACTTAGAACTTAATATAATTAAGATTAGAGTGAGTTCTCAGTTTGAAGATCATGGTGCCTCCTATCTTTCCATATATATATATGTATATATATATGTATATATATATATATGTATATATATATGTATATATATATATATATAATGTTTTCATTAATTCTTTGAGAATTTCATACAATATATTCTGATCATATTCACCCCAATTACTCCCCATAGTCCCTCCCATATAAATTAATCTATACAAGGATAAGGAATACATTGGAATTTAGAGCTAAATGCATGTTATTCATAATGTGCCTTCTCATTATAGAAGAAATTCATAAGTGATATGTTTAAGTGTATTTATTAAAAATGAAAGATGACAAGATTTAAACACACATATATGACACAAAGTTAGAAATGGCATTGTATAGGAATATGAAAATAACTAATAAGAGAGAAGAGGAGAGAGAAAAGGAGGTGAATATGCTAAAGACAAGCTGCACTAAAAAGAATTGTTCATATGAAACCAATGGCTTACTATTATGGATTCACAGTAACAAGCTTTATGTTGTTGATGAGTTTACAGTGGTCAGTTTTTTATACAAAATATTTTCATCATGTTTTTCTCTCTCCCAACTCTTCCTGGGATGTCTCAACCTCCTAGCTCACCCATTTTTTTTCCTCTTTCCTTTCTTGCCTGTCTGTCTCATGTCTTTTTGCCTCTCTGTCTTTATTTTTTTTAATCAACATACCAGTTAAAACTAGACCATTGGCCCAATAGTACCATGACTGTTATGGGTACAACCAAATATTTTCTTGATAGATTTCATGCTCTTTTCACTGGTGGAAACTCATCTCGTGTTGTAAACAAAACAAACAAACAAACAAACAAATATAAAAGGTGGAAAGGTCATTGACAAAAGTAGGAAAACAAGTCCTATTGTCTGCTTAAATGGATGTAATGTGACTCACCAATTACCATCTAAACATTTGTATTTACTAACAAATTTACTACCACAATTTTCTTTATCTGTTGAACATTACACTGCAGAGACTCACAACTGGTCAAGCTCCTGAGGACAAGTGATTGTTGTTGTGCCACCGTGGCTCACTGCTCAGTCAGATATGGAGAAACACTTCCATCAATATCACTACCTTCAAGCCTGAGAGAATAGTCCATAAGGGACATAAAAAACGTAAAGTCTAGAAGGAGGGTTGGAATGTTGTTTGATTATTTCTTCCCAATGAAGCTATACCATCTAGGGGGAACAAAGGTAATAACACCTGGGAAATAATACAATGCTTCAAAACTTGGGGTGTATACAAAATTATACGACTCAGGAAGTTAAAAAAAATCCAACAACAACAAGAAACAAGATCTATAAGAACTTTTCCCAAAGTTGTACAGGCAGTAGTATTTACATTCGATAGAAGACTGACTGGGCAAACTATGTGTAAGCTATATAAGGAATAAGAGGAGTTGAGCCTTCATGATTCATTCTGTATGCTGGGGTGGGCTTTCAGTAATGTGACTGTGATTCAGCCAAACTCCCGTAATCAACTTCTCACCAATACTCATGTAAGGAAACCCAATAAACTCATTGAGTAATACAGGGATGGAATAATTTCTTTGGTCACATGTCAGTGCCACATTTTGGATAAATGAATATATTGTCATTATTATCCAGAGGTCATTCAACAATGTATTTGTGAGTGCTATGATATTGTTATATTCTCCAATAATTAATAAAAGTATACCCACAACATATCAATGAAGCTTCTTTGGACAAAAATCCACAACTGGTTAAAATTCAGAGAATAACTGGCCATGAGTTGTGAATTTCCAATTAATATATCTTCAGTTTAACTGCTATAATTAACACACAAGGAACATCACAGAAAAGGGAAAAGTAGAATATAAGAGCCAGAAGACTAAGATTCTTGGTGCTAGATTGTGTCATCTAGACACAATAGGAAAATGACATCCATGAAATCTCAACAGTTTGACAGAATAAATGAAAACTGAATAATGTCAATAACAGTTGCATGACAGCATGAAAGGAAGAAATATAATAAGCCCCTAGTCCTAGTTGAAGAACTATAGACAATTAATGGGATGCTAAGGGAGGATAATCAGTCTTCTCCAGGGACAAATTTATGATAGGTTATCTAGTCTCAAATGGCCTTCCTCAATTGCATATACATATCAGCAGCACTAAATGAACTCAGTGGTGTATGTGTGTGTGTGTATGTGTGTGTGTTGTATATAAAACAATAATTTAAAAAGTTATAAATTTGAGAGGGGACTAGGAGTTAAAATGAGGAGGTGGTGGAAGCATGGGATAGAAATAATATGAATAGTTTATCCATATATGAAACCATCAAAATTTAATTAAAAATAAAGTCTATTAGAGGGACTCCATGAGATTTTCCTTTCAACCTTTGCATGACTACTGGTATTATCACTGTTCAAGTCTTATCTAAACTGCTATTTTTGAGTTGATATTATGGGTATAGATTCTCCATCATTTCTTGGAGAAATATATGTACAGCCGACTTTTAAGTTCTTTGATTCTTATAATATTTCTATTCCCTCGTTCAAGATTTTCACTTATCCTTCAGTGCACAAATTGTGTTACAGACATATACATTGAGAGAGGGACTCTACAATAATTTGAACTCTGTATTTTAATCAGTTGAAATTTTCTATGGTAGTCTCATGTTACAAAGATAAGGTTCTTTGATATGGAATGGCAGTTTCACCTATTTGTCAGTGCAAGGATTTGCTTTAAAATGCTATCAGAAATTATGTTGATCTAGTAAAGAGGCAGAAGTAGATGCATAACTTCAGATAGTAGGAGATGATAATCCTCACACACCCAGGGTACATGGATAGATTGCTAATATCAGATATGATCTCCCATGTGCTGAACAGTCTGTTGCTAGAGGCAGAATAAGTCACCTCCAAAAATGAGCTCTCTAATTTATTATCAAATGCAAAATGGTCAATATCATATACACAGAAGTAGCATTAAGCAAACTACAGAGGTTGTATTTACACATTTATTAACTTCAATATACATAATCAGAAAAATCAAAGAGAAAAAGTAATCATCTTCAGAAGCAGTAGGAGGACATGGAGTGAGGAGGAAAGAAATAAAAGAGGGAAGTAATAGAATTACATTTTAATTAAAATAAAAATATACTGGAAAATGTGACATAAGATATGAAATTAATGATAAATATGACAAAAGGTGAAGCTTCTACATCAATCTCAAAGGCAACTGTTAGGAGAGTGTGGAGTGGAAGACTTGCTTCTATACTTCACATGACATCAAATCAAAGGAACTGTGCTTAATGAGAATCAACATGTCTGATCTTGATTTTAACAGCATGATTGATGGTGCACTCAGTCTTGGTACTGGGATAGCATGGTATTTGTTGGTCCTGAGTAAAGTCTCAATTCAATCTCAATAATGTTTCTTCCATTCCATTTGCCATATTCTGTACTTAATATGTGCATTTATGATCTAGTGACTTCACTGAAGATTAAATTTTCTAAAAGTTTAAGTTTCATTAGCTATCTTCAGTGTTTATTCAGCTCCTATAACTACAACAAATATTCAACACTTATTTTGAGAGAAAAGAATAAAGGAACAATTCCCCCATATGTGGTTGAGAAACCTCACTGGAGGCAGTCATATAAAATATATCCTATTATTCATTCGGACTTGAATCATAAACTTATATTGATTCTGACATGACCCAAGAATACATTTATAAAGTAGTATAAATTCAACCTCTTCTAACTCTCATTTACAAAACATGATGGTGTGTGTGTGTGTGTGTGCACACGAGTGTGTGTTATATGTGAATGTATGATGTCTTAGTTCATGTGAGTTCATGTGGCTACATGTCATAGTATGCATATGAAGGTCAGAAGACAATGTCACTGTTGGTCCTGACTTTCTACCATTTTTAAATCAGTAACTTTCTTGTCTTGCACCCATCCAAACTCCAGGTTAGTGGACTAGGAAGATTTCAGTGATGATTATTTCTTTGTCTCTTCTCTGACAGCAAGGACAGGAGAAACTTTGGTGAAAGTTGACTGATATTCTGTATTCAAGCAATTTTATCAGTTAATATCAAAGGTTCACTGTAGAACTTAATGAAAGTAAGATTCAGGAGAGGTGATCTGATTGTGGAGAATCACTGCCCCTTCCCTACACCTTTAGAGCATGTAACCTGAGGCCAGCTGTCATATGTTTGAGATATAATTTATGAATTATTAATTCTTACTGAAAATATCGATATCTATTCCTACACACTATTTTCTAGGTAGCAATTATTTTTATGCTCTTGCCTATAAAAATTGTGTGTGCCTAAGAGAGAGCTTCCCCTCTCATTGATCCATTTCTTAATTCTGTTACTTGTTATTATGTTAAAACTTAAAACTGATTTCTATTTCAAAATAAAAATTATTCAACTTAGCATTTCATCATTCCCTATATTCACCAAAGTACCTAATAGTTGTTAATAGATGTATGTTACATCGACAGCTAACATACTAAAAGAAAAAGTAGTATACATGAATTAAAGAAAGAAGTTCATTTTACCTAAGATAATTTGTTATTATGTACATCCAATAATTATCAAGTAAAAGTGCACCAATACTGACCTAAAAAGGAAAACAAGAGATTACTTGAGATTGAAAGGCTCATTGAACTTAGTTGTGGTTGTGTAAAATAAACAGTTTAGTACTCACTGGGAATAAGATAATGATCCCTGGTGCTTTAAACTCACACTGGAATCCAGTGCCCATACAGTGACTTACTTTCAGAGACAAACAATGATAATGGAGACAGCTCTGTAGGTATAAAATTATAATAGGATTAAGCTTATTATTTCATAATGAATTCTTGATTGAAGAGGTAAGTTTTGAGATTTGTAAGCTTTGAAATTAAGTTTTAAGGTTTATGAATTATGGTAGAGAGACAAGTCACATTGTATCAAGAAATTCTGCAAAAGAGCATAACAGTCAATCTTATATAATCTCTATATATTTCATAGGCAAATTATCCAAAATGATCAGGCATTAATGTTAGTTTTACAAGACATTTTGTTTATTCATCCATTGGTAGGACTGGAATCCAATATGAACTTGTACACATGTGTGTACACATGTGGCATTTATCCAAAAGGCTAAAATGTGCACTTGCTTTAAAACATTTTGGTGGCTTACATTTAGAGAATAACATGTGCAAAGTCCTACTTTGTTTATAGACTTAATAGTCTAGCATAACAGGGAACACTCTGTACAAATGAAGATGTAAATATAGAATTTGGGGGATGAGAGTGGTCTGTCACCTTTTAGGTGAACCTTCTAAACTTATTAATGGCTTTGTTTGGATAATTATTGAGCAGTGTGTTCTGTTGAAAATTATGTGAATTTATTCTATCACACAACAATTAAAAATATTATGACATAGGGAAAAGAAATGTTCCTTGATGAAAAGTGTATCACAATGTACTAAATATTATTCAAATTTGATAAACACATTTACTGTTTTAAATTATATTGACAAGTGATGATCTACTTAGAATCATTTAAAATATTTGATGAGCTTACAATAGGTAGTTGCATTTATTATTTAGTGTGATCTCTATTTAGCTTCTTAGTTCTAAGGAGGAAATTTATCAGTCTTTTTAACTTTAATCAAGACATGATCTTACTTACAGAAATGATAGTATTGTGATCAGTGTCACCAACATAGACCTTCTCACTAGGTATCAATTATTGGAAAGCTGAAATGCTACCATGCTGTATGCCCATAATTTGTATGCATTCTCAACTGCATTGCCACCTTTTATTTATAGTGTGCTAAATAAAATAGATTGATTCTGCTTTTTTGTTTACATAAAATTCTCTTTTTAAAGATTTGGAATTTTAATTTGTGTGTGGGTCTGCTCTATATGTACATATATATAAAAACACGTGCATGACTAGTGCCTTTGAATATCAGAATAGTTCATTGGTTCTCTAGAACTTGAACTACAAACTTTTATGATAAACTGTATGAGTGCTGTTTTCTACAAGTCAAAACATTCTTTTTATTTCTTTTTTAAATTTTTTACTGGTTATTTATTTACATTTCAAACATTATCCCCTTTCCCATTTTCCCCTCTACAAATGCCCTAACATACCCCCTGCTTCTATGAGGGAGCTTCCCCATCTACCCACTCACTCCTGACTCACCACCCTAGCATTTCCCCTATGGTAGGGCGTTAAGCCTCTACAGGACCAAGAGCTTCCCCTCTCATTGATCCATTTCTTAATTCTGTTACTTGTTGTTATGTTAAAACTTAAAACTGATTTCTATTTCAAAATAAAAACAGTAACAGATATTAATGGGTCATGGAAAAAAATTTAGAAACATACACAAAATTGTAAATCCTGTACTGGTGATGTAGAAAGAATCCAATAAAACTTAGCAAAACTTAAGTCTTCCTTGAATAATCCTATTCTTTTGCATTTTAATAATTTGTGACAGTTATAACAAGTGTATTTTATTAAGTCTCATGCTATTGTATATTTATCTGTTCATTTGTGTGAAGAGAATGGTGCTGGAACCATAGTATATGTGTGCATGCCAAAGAACAATACTCAGAAGTTGTTTCTCACTTAGCATCACCTGAGTTCCAGCAATTGAACTCTGGCAATCAGTAGTCAGGTTTGGTGAAGAGAACCTTTATGAGAGAAGCTGTTTTACCAGGCAATGTCTCATAATTTTAAATTTGCACCTTTATTAACAATTATGTTTGATTTACTATAAAAACAAAAATAATATGTAAATATTATTTATCACATATTTGTAAGATTTCTGCTTAAACAATTTAGAAGGTCTTATTTCAAACAAATATATAAAAAGTGAAAATAGTAAGTAATATCATTTTTGGCACAATTTTTGAATAAAATATATTAGCTTCTGATGTTCTTTATGATTGTATTAAATGAAATCAAGTGAACTATTTATAAATACCTTCCTTTTCTGTCTCCATCACAGCCTTGATCTGGAAGCAGTTACACTGCCCCATGGCTTTTCTGGAGGATAGGAACCACACTGCAGTGACAGAGTTCATTTTATTGGGCCTAACAGATGACCCAGTGCTTAGAGTTGTCCTCTTCACCATCATCTTGTGCATCTACCTGGTGACTGTGTCTGGGAACCTCAGCACCATCCTTCTCATTAGAGTCTCTTCCCAGCTCCATCACCCCATGTACTTTTTTCTCAGCCACTTGGCATCTGTTGACACAGGCTACTCATCTACTGTCACACCCAATATGCTTGTCAACTTCCTTGAGGAGAAAAGCGCTATATCCTACATTGGATGTTGTATACAGTTTGGGTCAGCTGCTTTCTTTGGAACAGTTGAATGCTTCCTTCTGGCCACCATGGCTTATGATCGCTTTGTAGCAATCTGCAACCCACTGCTTTATTCCACCAAAATGTCCACACAAACCTGTGCCAAGTTGGTTGTAGGCTCTTATTTAGGGGGGGTTCTTAATGCTTCCTTTTCCATAGTTTCTTTTTTTTCTTTTCTCTTCTGTGGACCGAATAGAATCAATCACTTTTACTGTGATTTTGCTCCTTTGGTGGAACTCTCTTGTTCTGATATCAGTGTCTCTGTAATTGCTACTTCAGTGTTTTCTGCCTCAGTTATTATTATCACAGTATTTATTATAGCCATCTCCTACACCTACATCCTCATTACCATCTTGAAAATGCACTCCACTGAGGGCAGCCACAAGGCCTTCTCAACCTGCACCTCCCACCTCACTGCAGTCACTCTGTTCTATGGAACTGCTATATTCATTTATGGAATGCCCAAGTCAAGCTACTCCACAGACCAGAACAAGGTGGCATCTTTGTTTTACACAGTGGTAATCCCCATGTTGAACCCCTTCATCTATAGCCTCAGGAATAATGAAATTAAGGGTGCTCTCAAGAGACAGCTTGGTAAGAAAACCTTTTCTTAGAGTAATCTATTATATATATATATATATATATATATATATATATATATATATATACATATCACACACATACACACACACACACATACAGTGGCAGTCACTCAGGAGTGATGTGATGCCCATCTTATTTTTGGTTATTATCCTTCTTGTTAATCTTTATACCCCTCATTTTGTTTTTCTCCTAGTATATATATTTTGCATTATTTCTCTTTTTTTGTACTTTACATATGTCTTTGTGAATCTTATACATTGTATTTTCATAATGACCCATCCTCTCCCCAACTCCTCTCAGTCCTATAGCTCTCTTTCCTATACTCCCAATTCCATGTTCTTTTGGATGTCATATATTATTATATTTGTGCTGTCTGCATACACTTACTTGTACATGAATCCCCTGAACCATAATTAGCCTTCTAGAGGCTAATTTTTCTCCATCTGATAGATATCACTTTCCAATAACTTTTCAACTAGGGATGAGATCTGTAGACATTTCTCCTACCCATTCTTATATTTTATCTGGTTTGAATTTATAGATGCTAACAGAGCTACCGTGAGTTCATATCTACAACATTCTTTTGTCTCCTCAAAAGTATGTATTTTGTAGTCAACTACAAAATACTCTGGCCCTTACAATCTTTCCTCACACTCTTTCATAATGATTATTGAGTTTGGAGAGAAAAGAATGTGAATTAGATGTTCCACTTAGAGCTGAACATTCCACAGTTTCCAATTCTCTGAGAATTGACAAGTTGTATATTAATCACCATCTACTACAAAAAGAAGCTGTGCTAATGATGGTTGGGAAATGTACTAATCTATAAGTATAAGGATAAGCCATTATAAGTGGTGTAGTACTATGTCCATTTAGCAGGATAATGGATAGGACCTATGACTTATCCAGAACAGGTTTAGGCCCTAATATATTGTTAGATGTGGGTTTCATCTTATTGAACTAACCTTAGTTTCAGTCAGAAAGTAGTTGGTTACTCCCATGACATTTGTGTCACTACAACAGCAGTAGGAATGTTTTTCATATTGGTTAGGTTGTAGACGTCACATGACAAATTTTGTTGTGGATAGCCCTGGCCTTGTACTTTAATGTTAATTCCACTTTCCTGGGAAGAGATGCAGAGGAGGAGTGAATCAGTACACAGGTGAATTCTAGTGAACCTTCTGCCCACCTTAATTTGTAAAATAAAGGCTAGAGCCAGTGATTGGGCAGCAGAATGGGAGCTGGAGAAATAAAGGTTTGTGGGAAGAGAGAGAGAATGACTAGGGAGGAAGACAATGGAGGAGGACAATGAAGAAGGAAGAAGACTGAGGAGCAGGAGGTGAAAGGACAAGTGCATGGCTTGGAAAACCTGCAAGTTATAGGGAATCTCATAGCTGTGGAATAGAATAGTGTAGTGGTGAATCTGCCCAATCTAGGCATGCAGCTTATATTTGTAATTATTGAGTTATGTTTTCTTTGACTGGTCATATTTGGGTTGGAGAATTACAGCAACATACTTAAAATCATGGTCATAATAAGCTACTCCTACTTTAATACTTTAATTCATTTTATCCACTTCAAAATAAAATCCAGATACTATGCTATTTTCCCAGTTCCTTCTTGAATTACCCTTACTTGCTTTTTTCTTCAAATTATCATTATCAGCATTATCGCTATTATCCATCTGGCCGTGTTTTACACATTCTTCATATATACAAGACTTTCTTAGTTTTCTGCTCATATATCACTTGCTTCATGGTGCTTTTGAAGAGGTTAGCTCAGGAACTTTGGAACATTTGTTCCCCCCACCCCTCCACCCTGAAGAGAGAGACTTAGCTCAGGAACTTTGGAAATATCATGGGCCACTTGCCAGATAGGAGAGGCTGATTAACATTCCTCAGACCACAGGAGAGGGAACACACCTGCAGGTAGGGAAGGACCAGAGCACATAAACACTTTCAGCCGGATGGACCAACCTTTGCTACCTACAAACAAGGGAGGTCCTTGCCACGTTATTCCCTAAAGAGCAGTTTAAAAGTCACACTGTTCTGCCAATCATATTGTGCCTAGTCAGTGTTTCTCTAGTCTACCCCTTAAACTATATAAAAACTGATCAAACTGGCTGCCTAGGGTCACTGTCTCTCCTTAGGGTGCAGGATGACCACAATGCATTGGAACAATAAAATTCTTCTTGCTTTTTGCATCAATTTATGACTCCATATGATTCACTCAGGAGGTCCCCATAAGCTAAGGCTCCCAAGAGTCTTACACTTTCTTTTTTTTCTATCTTTTATTGGATATTTGATTTACTTTTCAGATGTTATTCCCTTACCACATTTTCATCCACCCAGGAACCCCCCATCCCATCCTCCCTCCTCCTGCTTCTATGAGGATGTACCGCCACCCACCTACTCCCACCTCCCCACCCTCAGTCTTACAATTTAATTGATAGCCTTCTCAAGATAATATCATACACCTCTACAACACTGCCACAACTACATTTACCACCTCATATCAGTTCTACTTTTTCTTTTCCATCACATTTCTAAGTTTTAAAAGTTTAATTTTTTTCTAGGGTACTATCTATTGCAGTACTGATTTCATCAGAATTATTTTATTTAATAACATCTTTAGTATCTACTAAATAATAATTGTCCTACAGTACAGTGAATATTCAACATCTAGGTACAATGCTTTAATGGCTAACCTATCTACCAGTAAATCAATTCCAATCTCTGCCACAATATTTCTGAAAGAATTTAAGTTCATGAAGGCAGATACCACTGGTTTTGATTCCTTTTCCCTTCCTTCTTCTTAAACTATCCTTAAACATGTCAAGAAAGAGTTAGAAATTTTCAAATATATAAATTATTGTTTTACATTAGTTATTAACTTATTATATCTCCACTATTGAAGCTCAGATAATGTAAAATTCAGAAAATAGTTGAACATTCCATTGAACCTCAGACATACAGATTCAATGTTAATTGGGAAATTAATCTTAATGTCCAGGAATTTGGAGTTTACATTACTAAAGTTCTACAGTCTCATGTAGTCAGAAGCACCATAAATTTTGCCTAATATTTTGATGTGTTTATCAAGTGATAAAGACTAGGAACAAGCTTTCAGAAGAGATTTGAATACAGCTTCCATCATAACAGGTGTTAAGATGCAGAAGAGGTTCAGTGGGAAAGTCAATGTCACCTTGCCTAACAATCTGACCTTGACCTTATGATCTACATGGACAAAGGAAAAAACCAAGTCACATAAGTGCTCTCTCTCTCTCTCTCTCTCTCTCTCTCTCTTGCTCTCTCTCTCTCTCTCTCTCTCTCTCACACACACACACACACACACACAGTATAAAAGAAACTAAAGAAGCAAACTAAACAGACAAAAAGTAAAAGATGATAGAATTAAGAATAGAATGGGAAATTGGATTGAGTGCAGACATAGCTCAGTGAATAAGAGCACATTATACTCTTGCAAAAGACCTGGGTTCAGTTCCCAGAACCCACATTGTGGCTCATAACCATCTAAAATCCCAAGGCATGGGGATTCAGCACATTCTCTGCCTTCTTTATGAAACAGGTATTCACAGAAAAAGTAAAAATTATTCTTGAAAAAAAGAGAGGATCAGTCATTGAAGAGAACTGGTTTATGGGAATTTAAAGAATCACTCTTCTTTTTATCCTGGTCTTGAATCTCATAGTGTCTGTTTCTATGAAAACAATGGCCACAGTATTAGTAACAAAATTTAGTGATATATATAATTAGCCTCTGCTTTCCTACTTTATATAGAAATCTCAAAAGTAGTGTATTCACCATAATTGGACACTGGAAGTTCTGATGCCCCTTATCTCTTATTTTTGTTTTGTTTTTTTCCCATTTCCATGTCTTTTGTTTCTGTTTTTGTTTTTTATTTTTACTTTTTATTTTTTCCTAATCTGTTTTGTGCCATTTTAATTACATGCAAATATTAAGGTCAGTTCTAGGTTGATGAACTAGCAATATAATAGGTGCAAATAGTCAAGAAACAAGCAAGACATAAAACACAAATAGTCAAATAACAAGCAAGGCTATAAACAAAGTCCCATGATCAGTCCCATGATCACTGTCTCTAAGGGCTTATCAGGATGACTAAAATGTGTGACCCTATTCCTTACCCTAGCCCAAAGTCATTTTCATGCATGAAGCTGGCTTCTTTGTTCTAGCCTAAGATTTAGATTCCTGCATAAAATTACTTTTTTGTTCTAGTCAAATGTCAGATTCCTTCCTGAAGCCCATTTCCTTTTCCTTGGCCAATTTCCTGTCTCCTAATATTTTTTCATCTGGAATATCCTTATTTTATAACTTCTCTACATGATTTACAAGGTCTGTTTTACACGATCTCTGACTTCTGTTGACACAGAGTCTTCTTCCTAGTCAATCCCCTGAAATTATAGGTGTTAACATTTTCTAAATACAACTAATCATTCAATTACCTTGCATGAATCCGCTCAGCACTTCCAAATGGATAAACATATCTTCACATGGAATTTATAGCTTCTGAAAGCCTACGTTCAGTGGACAGCATCTGTCACCACTTCCTATCTTCAAACAGATTCTCATATCTTTTTCAATACTGAGTAGACATTCACAGAATGGCTCTAACTTTGATAATCACAGGGATGATTATAAAACATTGAGAAAATAACTACACCCTTTATCCATTACCACCCCATATTTAATACTTCACAAATGTCCTCCACATACCCTGTTTTTACTAATCTGCTCTTTCTAATGTCGTTGCTCATACCTCAATTTTCCTAATCTTGCTTTTATCTGGTCCTATTGTAAGATTTTCTTTGTATGCATTATTTTCTAAAAAGTACTATTTTATAAATCTGGTGGAAAAATGTATCCTCTTTGGGTTTAGTATTTTTATGTTACATTTAAATATGTGTTACATTTAAGTACCAAAATACCTCTAGAAAATGAAACACATGAGTTTATACTATGTTGAAACACTCTAGAATCATATGAAGACTTGATAATTTTACTATTCACACAATACTTGTTTCTAAGTGAATACTCAGTAAGTAGTCAAGTTGAATTGAAATATCTTAAACTATACTGTTAGAACCTTGTTTCTCAGTGATGTGCAAGATGCTTGTCTAGAGAGAAAGAGAAAGCCTATATTTCCCAGGTCATATACTTCTATGTTACTATTGCTCTCCTCTCCATGACTAAGAATTGGATTTTCATGCCATTATCCAAAGTAGAAATTCAAACATTTGTACTCTGCCTGTTGAGGCAGATGTGGAATTTGCATCCCGATATGTGTAACTTCTTTCCTTATCTTTTTCTGTTTTCTTATTTTTTTCAGTTTAACTGTGTGTGTGTATGTGCATGTGCGTGTGTGTGTGTGTGTGTGTGTGTGTGAATTCAGGTCATTAAGCTTGGTGATCATTTTACTCGGTGAGCTATCTTGATAGCCTAATTTATTTTGACATCTCCTATATTTTAAATAAGCATTAAACTGAGAGATGAAAAGCACCTCATACTTCTCCTAATTTAATATACCTTGCTTCTTTTAAGCATTGCTTAGCATCATTTATTAAAAAATATTGCCTATTTCACTCTATAGTGAAATATGAAGAATTTCCATTTGGGTAGATTATAACCTCAAAACCCAATTACCTAAAAATAAAAAGAAATATAATAATGGAAATAAATAAAGTTTTCCAAGATTTACACATATCCAAGTGTTGATACAACATAGACTATCTTTGCACATAGTCTCTCCAAGAGATTGACACAGTGTCATATTGAGCAAAAGGTTAACACTAAAAGCATAGTGCATGGATGATGGAATCAAAAAGACTTAAATCCACACTGATTTGGACAAACTTTTTGATCTCTGCAAGACAATTCTCTTACTGATATTTCTCATCTGTGAATTGAAGAAAAGTTTTAATGCAAGGTCATCAGACTTATTGTGTAAATTAATTGTAGAACTGGAGTTTATTAAAGCACTTTCTCTGTGGTAAATATTAGCCTTGGAAATATGTATGAACAAGAATTTGATACTGTAACTACATCATTGAACAAGCTATTTGTAAAATAAAACTAATTATATTACTTCACCAAATTTTTGTACTTGTGTATAGAATGAATTTAGAATAGATCTGCAACATAGCAAGGGCAAATTATTGTTTGGTACAATAATTGGTGATTTTTGAAGAGAATAATTTTTTGATATCTGCAGAAAATCCAAATTTAATATAAAATCCATTTTAAAGACTTCAAGATAGTATTCAAATAAACACAAGTTTGAAAGTAAGATTTAGAATGAGAAATACAATGTTAAGCATCACATGATAGACATTAAAAGTGGCATAGATAAATAAAATATTATGAGAACCTTCAAAGAACAGATTCTATGAATATATTCTGACAGTTGCCTTCCTCAGGGCCTCTTTTACATCTCTGTTCCTCAAACTATAGATGAGGGGGTTCAACATGGGGATCACCACTGTGTAGAACAGAGATACCACACTGTTCTGCTTAGTTGAGTAGCTGGACTTGGGCATCACATAAACGAAGGTAATGGTTCCATAGTAGAGAGTGACTGCAGTGAGGTGGGAGGTGCAGGTGGAGAAGGCCTTGTGGCGTCCCTCGGTGGAATGCATCTTCAGGATGGTGATAAGAATGTAGATGTAGGAAACAGCTATGACAAACACTGTCACGACAATAATAGATCCAGCAGAGATGGAGGGGATGACTCCAACAATGGAGACATCTGAGCATGAAAGTTTCAACAAAGGGGTGAAATCACAGAAGAAGTGATCTATCTGATTTGCTCCACAAAAGGACAGACTTAACAAACAACCAGTAAATGTCCATGCATTCACACAGCCACCCACATAGGATGTCCCAACTAAGAGTAGGCATATTTGGGAAGACATATGTGTAGAGTAGAGTAAGGGTGAGCAGATAGCTACATATCTGTCATAGGCCATGGCAGCCAGCAGGAAGCATTCAGCTGTCCCAAAAGTCACAACAGAACAGAGTTGTGCTTCACAGGCATGCACAGGGAGGGCTGTTCCATGTACAATGAATCCTATCAGCATTATAGGTGTAACTGATGTGGAGTAGCCAATGTCCACAAAAGCCAGATGGCTAAGAAACATGTACATGGGGGTTTGGAGCTGGTGACAGCTTCTTACTAAATTTATTATGCTGATATTTCCTACTAAGGTGACAATGTATATTCCAAGAAAAAATACAAAGAAGATAATACAGAGTGTAGGATCATCTGTTAATCCTAAAAGGATGAACTCTGTCACTGTAGTGTGGTTTTCAGGCTCCATCTCTTGTATAAATTTCCATCTCTGCAAAGGAATAGAATGAAATCATTTGTTTAATGTTCTCATTCTATATAATCCTTGCTGTATATAGTTATTTAGAAACTTAATCAGGTATTCTTTATATCAAAATGTACTTACCAGGGTTCTTCATTATTGTTGGATTTAACTCTATGCATACCATGAGAATAGTTGAGCCTCATCTTCTGACATGCCATGTGATTTCCGTTGAAGGTACTTTTCCAGCCTCCTAACACAGGCAGATCTGTTTCCTAAAGTTCAGGTCAAGTTTCAGAGTTGTATTAGGATTGTCATTTTACTCAATAATACACTGAAATCCAAAATATACTTTGCACTCAGTCTTACCATAAATCCTTCTTCTCAACCACTCTTCCTGTAATTTATACTTGCAGAATAGCACCCCATACACATAGTCTACTGTTTCTGCTTTTTGAGAGATTTCCTGGATTATATCAAAGTTAAGGATATGTTTCTCTCCAAAGTCTGTTCCTTTGAAACATTTAAATTACATTAGCACATTTTAAGTAAGTGATTTGATAGTAGTATTATATTTTATTTTATTTTATTTTATTTTTTCTGATCAGATCGTAATTTTTACTTTTGCACACACAAGTTATATACACAAAAAGGCAGGATTTGGGGAAGGGGATGACACAGGAGCGTAGGTGTTCAGGGGGAGTACAGTTATCTTCCAGAACAGAGTGTCAGCTGGGTGAAGGTTCAGGGGACAGACCACTATGACTCTGCCTATGATTCACTTATCTTTATGTAAGTTGGTACTATTCACCAAGGTTACCCATCTACAAGGCCTTATGACTAGGCTTGGCAGCCTTCCACCAAAGCTGTCTGTTTACAATAACTCCCAGCTATGTGTTTCAGTGTTTTTCCACAGAGACCCAAGACTTAGTGCGAGCAGGCATTTATGTCAGGCCTATTGCTGATTTTTGGCCTATGGCTGATTTTAGCCCTGCAGTGTATAAACAGGGTTGCTCCCGACACTGTTACACTCTCCAAAATGATGTAGCTAGAAGAGAGCATCATATGCAACCTCAGCGTAGGACTTGGAGCAGAGGATTGCACCAGAGATCATTGTAAGAGATACCATAGATGAATTTTAGTAGATACCACTGAGAATGGGAGATCTGGGACAACCAGAAGAAGGAAAGAAAAAAAGAAAGAAAGAAGGAAGGAAGGAAGGAAGGAAGGAAGAAAGGAAAGACAGACAGAAAGAAAGAAAGAAAGAAGGAAAGAAAGAAAGAAAGAAAGAAAGCAGGCAGAAAGAAAGAAAGAAAGAAAGAAAGAAAGAAAGAAAGGAAGGA
>NW_021604629.1:1253306-1281266 GCF_004785775.1 Grammomys surdaster | reverse complement strand
GAAAGAAAGAAAGAAAGAAAGAAAGAAAGAAAGAAAGAAAGAAAGGAAGGAAGGAAGGAAGGAAGGAAGGAAGGAAGGAAGAAAGAAAGAAAGAAAGAAAGAAAGAAAGAAAGAAAGAAAGAAAGAAAGAAAGGGGAATACAGATTTCTTCAAAACTGGGTCTTGGCTGGGTGAAGGTTCAGGGGACAAGTCACTATGACTCTGCCTATGACTCACTTGTCCTTATCTAATTTGGTATTGTCTGCCAAGGCTACCTATTTTCAAGGTCTATGACTACTCAGGCTTGTAAATTTCCACAAAAGCTGCCTGTTTACATTAGCTTATAGCCATCTGTTGCAATGTTTTTCCACTGAGACCCAAGACTTGGTGTTAGTATACATGTATGACAGGCCTATTGCTGATTTTAGGCCTATGGCTGATTTTAGGCCTTCAGTGTGTAAGCAAGGCTGCCCCTGACATCTCCTCCCTTCTCTAAGTATAGAAGGGCTGTGGCAATTCTAAACTTGCGAAGGCGGGGATAGAAGTCTGACCTCCAGTATTTGAAGGGGACCTTGTAATAGCTCCAGTCCCCCGTCATTGTCCAGTGAGGCATGAGGGCCATACCCATCCCGATGTCTTTTTCCTGGAGAGGGGATACTTTTGACATCAACCCCTATGCAGTCAGGCTTGTCCCTCAGGGAACCCAGAGAGATATTTTTATCTTTTATTTATATTCCCTTGCAGTGCTTAGCCTCGCAGCCTAAGCAAGAATTCAGATTGCCTGTCAGAGGGGGTTCTGGGTAGCCCCTCTCTGCTTGGTCTAGGGGCAGAAGTCCCCCCTTTTAGGTTGGGTGGAGATGGGTTTGGAAACACCCTGTATAAAGTAACAACCTCATCTTGAGTCCTGTGGTCCTCCATAGCTAACTTATGGTAATGTATCTGAGTAGGTTTTGCTACCAAATTATTTATCTGTTTTATCACAGAGTTAGTCTGCCTATTTCAGGGCCAGGGACCAGCAGAAAAAAAGCAAAAAGAACCCAACACGATGGGAGGAAATAGGGTTGACAACCTTGGAGAGGCTGAAAACCAATTCTTGTACCAGCATTCATCTGTCTCTTTCTCTCTCTGATTTTTCTTAGGGACTTCACTGACCTATTTCATGCTCTCTTTACCCCTCCTTGTCTTGTCTATGTAAAGGCAACCTCCTTCTTTAAGGGCTGTACACAGTCAAGAGCTGTATACAGCCTTTTCTATTGTAATAGAGTAAATCAAGTCCAATAAGGATCTTTGGGATTTTAGAAGGTCTCTTCAGACAGTGAAACGAGGGATTTCTTCAGATTAGTGATGTCAATCTCTAGCTGTTTGATGTTCTTGTCAGTGGCCCTTCAAAGGTCTGAGTAGTATAAGTTCGGAGGCCAGCATCTGGATTAGAACTTCTAACACCAGACATCACGGGTGATTCATTTTTACCTAGGATGCTGCCTGAGTTAAAGCTCCTGGGAGTTTCTCTTTCTCTCAGTTTTCTGGGGTTGGGTACGGAGCTGCCGCCTGTGACCTGCTCTATGCTCAGTCCCAGACCGGAAGTCCCCAATAGTAGCATTTTAAATTTACACTTTCATATAAAAATTGTGTTACATCATAATTTATTATAAACAAGTTTTGATAATGGTATGATGGAACACTAAATTGACTTTAATCTCATGATATAATTTAAATTAATTACAGGATGTTAATTTAAAGGAATGTTAATTACTTCCCTTTGGATAATCACCTTTTGAATATTCCTTTTGGATACTCACCTTTACTTTTAGTAAAGTAACATAGTAACATTATTATATACAACAAGTCTTAAGAGAAAATAAATTTAAAATGATCAATTTAAATAATAGTATTATTTTTACTGATTTGTCTTAAGGCAATAATTCAAAAGAAGTATGCCTTTTTTCAAAGATTATTTTATCCTGGTGACATGGAGTCATGAAAATATTAACCAATTGGTTCCTTATTGCTCGATCATTATTCTCTGTGTGTACTTTGATGCATTTTAATTAAGGGTTTTGTGCCTTCTGTATTTAGCCACTTCATTGTGATAAACATAAAGTTCTTGTGCTTTGAAGCAGTCCTAAAATAGCAGAGATAATGTTAAGCAACAGTTATCATTACTTATAAAATTAAAAAAAAGTGTTACGGCAGGCATACTGAAAGTTTAGTGAAAATTAAGAAATGTCATAATATTGATATGAACATTCACAGAATGAAAATTTATTCAAAAGGATTTCTGTCAAACATATTACTCAGTGGCTAAGAACAATTTGTTGTTTTATAGGAGGACCTGAGTCACATTCCCAGCAATCACATGATTCAAAACCATCCATAACTCCAGTTCTAAAGCTCCAAGTCTTTCTTCTGACACCATGGAATGTACATACACACATGTAGAAAAACACTAATGCACATAAACTAATATAAATATTTACATTTATTTTATGAAATTTTTCAGTGTCACAATTTTATTTATTCAAATATTATGATAATTACTCCAATTCCATAATAACACCTTTGAGAAAGATCTATTGATTACAAATCCTATGAGCTTGTGTTTTCATTTAGCTAAAGAAAAGTCTTTAGCTGACTCTTGGGGAGGGTCAGGCAGACTCGCCAGGCTAGTCTCTTGGGAAGTATGTGCAGGATTAGGCTGGGTGAAGAAGTTGGATGCAGTGTTAAATCCTTAATTTTCAAAGTACCTCACAATCTATTAGAATGTTGTCATTTCGGGGCATATGGAAGAATGTTTCTACTTAGAATATTACACTCAAGTTAATATTATTAGTAAAATGCTTCCCATCTCCAAGAGTCAGCTTTACAGAAGAAATAATATATCAAATACATCAAGCTAAAATCTCTATCCTCAGTTACATTTTAAAATGCATCTTTATGTTATATGTGCTTTTCCACAATTCTATTCCCTTCATGAATTGAAACATCTAACCTTTGTTTTGAAGCAGAAGAGAGAAATATTTGATGTGGGGAGGAGGTGTGAGGCTGACTGGGAGGATCAGAGGGAGGAGAAACTACAATAGGAATGTAATGTATGAGAGAACAAAATATAAAAAATAATTTTGTTTCTGTGATGCTGAGTTCCTACCCAAGACCCTTAGATACCACACTGATAAACACATAACTTATTCCTAGCAGCGTTGTAGCAGTCCTTAAGATGGGATAGTGGGTTTCTGGAGGGGACACTCAGAAAGGGGATAACAATTGAAATGTAAACAAATAAAATATCCAACAATAAACAAAAAGGATTTTGAAAGCATTTAACAGAAATAGTAAACATGGTTATTAATTGGCATGAGAGTGTATTAATTACTTCTCAATTTTTTTATAGAAAGTAATAATAGTGTTCCTCTAGTACTTTGACTGAGCTCTTTAGCTAGAGAATTGTAAAAGGTAGTGAATCAATAGCTGCAGATAATTCAAGAATCTTTTACCTCTTCATTGATAACCTCTCCTTAAATGTGTTTAATTTACTGTAATAGCAGGTATCTTTCTGCCCTTGATGCTCACTTTTTAAAAATTTACATTAAATTCTATCAATTTCACACCATAATTTTAATGGTACAAAGCACTTATATTCCATACAAAGCCCTTAAATGTTTGATTAGACTGTTCATGCCTGTTCTGCCATACTATTCCTAAACTTAAGCACCCACAATTCCTAGTGTCACTTCTATGTGGTATGCTTTTCAGATTTTAAAATTCTCTTTGTCAAATACTGAACACATACACTGGTCTTCAGGAATGAGGCTGTTTTTATGCTACTTTCTACCTCAGCAGATTTCAGTAGGGAAAATCATACTACCCTTGTGATTATCCGAGAGTCCACATGTGTGATCTTCAGATTCTGTGGGTTGGAATCAGACAAGGCAAATGGTAGACATGCCACATTATTTTAATTTGGCTCTCAGTTTCTGTACTTGTACAGTGGGATTGTTGTGAAATTAAAAGAACTGATTTACAAAATTTAAAAAATCCCTACTATCTATAAATTTTTAGAGGTATTTGATCATATCTCATGATTAAGCAACATTTAATAACATTAACACCCTTTTCCTCTCCATTGAACACTGAAAGCCTAGATCTCTGAGTCCCCACTTTCTGGTTAACTGAAGTCAGTAATTGTGGCCTTTTATCCTTTTCCTGGACTGATCATCTACCTGTGTAGACAAACAGTGACTATAGAAGTTTGAGCCTAATCCAACTAAATATCTGTTTGGTTATTTGTTTGCTTGTTTGTTTGTTTTCCTTCCTCTGATTTTCTTTTCATAGTCTCTTCTGCTCAAATGTAGCAAAAGTTTTGCCAAATACCTCTCACATTTCCCTGATGTCAAGAGAAAAATGGTCCTAATATGCTAGGCTAACCATGTAGTGACTCTTGTATATATAAGCTTTTTTATAGGAGTCAAGAGCTAACCTCAGTAATGCAGTTCTATTCCTTTCAAATTCTTCTTGAACTAATAAATATTACCTTAGGATCAAAGAATTCCACACTTACGTTTAAAAGCAAAACTGTTGATGCTGAATTTCAAGGAAGATTCTTTAAAGTCGATGGATCCCACTTGTTCTTATAGTTGAAGACTCCACACTAGCAAATACTGAGTGCCACATCTGGTTAAGGATCATAGCTACACACATGTGGTATGGATGATAGGAGAAACCTGTGTGATGGCTGGAGAAAAGAGATGGCAAATGTCAACACAACAAATCCTCTGGGGTTACTGCTGCCTGTCCCTTTGAGATAAAATTTCATGGGCTTGTTGTACATAAATGACTTATGGAACCAAGTGGCTCATTGGGGTATCTTTCAAAGATTTGTTTAAGATTTACTACACCATTATGTAACAAATTTTCTTACAAAAAATTTCCAAGTTTACATTGAATCTGGTTTCAACCTTTCAATATGTATTTACAGATAAATATTTTACATTGTTATCTATAACATACACCATTATGTGTCTTGCAAAACATGAAGGAAAGCTGCATGCAAAGTTGAGTTATAAATAACAAAACTTTTTTCAAGACATTCCCATTTTCATATCAGAAGTAAGAATATGAATGCTTTGAAAGTAAAATAAAAAACAAGATTACAAGAGTTCAGAGGTATTCTATAATGGAAACAGTATCAGATGTCACATCTTGACCAGTGACCTTCCTGTAGGTCATTCACAGAATATTACCTCTATGACCCAAAGGTTCAGTCTCATTCCATTTATCTTCCTAATCCTAATTTCAGAAGCCCTTGTAGTCTCACATCCAAAGAAGTGTGTTTCATCCATTACAGTAACTATAAGTAATATTCCTTCATTCTTCCCTTTATGCTGATAATTATACAAAGCACTTTATAGACACTGAATCTTCAAAGGAACTTTAAGATGTAGGCTCTTTTATTAATCTCATTTTTCACATGAGAGGACAGTGAATTTTCTAATAAAATTCCAGTGTTTCCAACTAATGTCTCCACATTAATATGGAAGAGATCACATCCAGTAGATAGACAGAAACCCCAGTGTAGGTATGAAGTTACCAACCAACCTTCAAAATTTTGACCCAAAATTGTTCCTATCTAAAAGATATGCAGGGACAAAAATAGAGCAGAGAAGGAAGGATAGGCCATCTAATGAACAGTACAACTTGGGATTTACCCCATGGACAGATACTAAACCCTGACACTGTTCCTGATGTTATGTTGTGCTTGCAGAGAGAAGCCTTACATGGCTGTTCTCTGAGACACATTACTAGCAGTTGATTTATAGCCAACCATTGGACTGAGGTCAGGGACCATTATTGAAGAATTAGGGGAAGGATTGAAGGAGCTGAAGGGGATAGCAACCCCATAAGAAGACCAACAGTATAACTATCCTAAAACTCTGGGAGCTCCCAGAAACTAACCCACCAACCAAAGTGTATACATGGGCTGGTCTGTGGTCCCTGACACATATGTAGCAGAGGACTACCTTGCCTCGCCTCAGTGGGAGAGGTTGAGCCTAATCTACTAAAGACCTTATGCAGCAGGGAGGAGGATGTGGGGGGGATGGTGGTGAGGTGTGGAGAGGTGACAGGGTGGGGATGAATGAAGGGGTGATGGGGGACCAGGAAGGCAGGCAACACTTGGAATGGAGAGAGAGAGAGAGAGAGAGAGAGAGAGAGAGAGAGAGAGAGAGAAAGAGAGAGAGAAGGAGAGAGAAGGAGAGAGAAGGAGAGAAAGAGAGAGAGAAAGAGGGAGGGAGGGAGGGAGGGAGGGAGGGAGGGAGGGAAGGAAGGAAGGAAGGAAGGAAGGAAGGAAGGAAACAAAACTTAACTTGAGAACTTTTTTCTTTCTGATGTTACATAGCTGTATTTGAAAACAGCTGGGAAAAGTTCCACATTTATGTGCTTGACTAAGGCGTTCCATTTGTTTGAAACTCTCCATTTAGAAAAATAAAAAATATAAAGAACTTTTTTGCAAAAACATTTGTAGCAGCAATACCACATACTACTGAAATTATTCTTCACTCTGTAACTAAAGTGCTTTTCCATATCATGATATTTTTCTAGCAGCATGCAAAACATTAACAGAGATTGAAATTTTATGTGGTCTAACTTATCAACACAATTTATTCTATGAAACTGCAAGCCTTAAAATATTGACTCACTTTGTTTATGCAATATGCAGGAGGTATCAACCAATAATTATCTAGTCTACAATTGCTGAGCTAACAGATTCAAACCACAGGCCATGAAAACTTCTCAAACACAAATCACTGCATAGAAGATTTATTACTAATGTTATAACAGAGCCTGTATAGAAAAATTTTAATAATCTTTTGCTCTAGTTTTTTAAGACATCCTGTGAATATATGACTATTAAGTCAAAGACTTCGTAAATTCTACCTCATTTTTAATCATGTATTAAGTTTATATTCTATTATATGGTTCTAAATTGTGTTCCTTCTTTTCTTTTCTCTTTCCTTTGTTTTTGTTTTGTCTGTCTGTCTGTCTGTCTGTCTGTCTGTCTCTGTCTTTTGGTTTTCTGAGACAGGGTCACTCTGTAGTTCTGGGTGACCTGGAACTCAGATATCTACTTGCCTTGACCTCCCAAGTGGTGGGATTAAAGATATGTGGTACCTGGCTAACAATTTATTTTATTTCTATTTTCTTCATTCTCTTTTTGTGAAGCAAATTGAAACTTTGTTAAATTGTTTCTATCTAGAAGATATGCAGAGACAAAAAATAGAGCAGAGACTGAAGGAAAGGCCACCCAGAAGCCGTCCCACTTAGGGATCCACCCCACCTGCAGACACAAAAACCCAACACTATTTCTGATGCCAGGAAGCACTTGATGACAGGAGTCTGGTATTGATGTCCCCTGAGAGGCTGTCAGCATCTGACCAATACAAACGAATACACTAACAGCCAACCATCAGACTGAGCACTAGGACCCCAATGGAAGAGTTAGGAGAAGAACTGAAGGAGCTGAAGGCAGTTGCCCCATAGAAAGAGGAACAATATCAACTAACCTGACCACTCAGATTTCCCAGAGACTAAACTATCAACTAAAGAGTACACATTGAGGGACCTGTGGCTCAAGCTACATATTTAGCAGAGGATTGCCTTATCTGCCATCAAGTGGAGGGTAGGCCTTTGGTCCTGTGGAAGATTGATACCCCAGAGTAAGGGGACATTAGAGCAGTGAGGCAGGAATGGGAGTGATGTGGGGAAGCACCATCATAGAGGCAAAGTGGAGAGGTGATTGGATGGGAGTTTGTGGAGAGGAAAACATTCAAATTGTAAATAAAATTACCAATAAAAATAATAATAAAATAATTAAAAATTTATTTCATCCAATCTGTATTGTCTTCTGTAGAGTTTAAAGAGAATAAAATTATGACAATTAGACTATGGATAAATGCATATTTCCCCCAATATTTATAAATGGAAATATCAAGTATTACATTTAATATTTTTATAATGAAAATAATTTCTATTACATTTAATATTTATTATCCTAGGAAGACAACTGTATAGAGGTAGAAATTTAAGGACAACTTGAGGTAGTCAGAAATTTCCTTCTACCACATGGATCCCAGGCATTGAACTAAAGTTACCAGGCTTGATCAAATGTTCTGTAATCACCCTCATAGAAATAGGAGGACAGAAGATGGGATAGGGGGTTTCTGGGGGAGTGGGGGAATGGGGAAAGGGGATAACATCTGAAATGTAGATAAGTAAAGAATCCAATAATAAAAAAAAAGAAAAACAAACAAAAAACAGATAATTGAACTGGCTATCACAGTCAAACATTTGAGACCTTTTGGCAGCAATTTAACATTACCCATATTACTGGGATTCCTTATAATTGTCAAGGACAAGAGACTGTGGAAGGGGCCCATGGAAATGTAAAACAGTATCTTCATAAAATTTTTTTAAAAGGGGGAGATATATCCTGATAGAGCACAAATTTATTTAAATCATATTATTTTTATTTTAATTTTTTTTTAAAAAATTGGATGCCAAGGAACTTTCTCCTAATTGTCTATGGTACTTTACAACTAGGCATACTTATGCATAGATGAAAGGGAAGGATCCACTTACTGGCATAAGGCATGATCCTGATCAGATATCAAATATGGGGAAGAGAGCATGTTTATGTTTTTTCTGCGGGAAGCTGAAGGAACATGTGGCTGACAGAGTGATGAGTGAGACATGCTGATGCTAGGAGAAAGAATGATGCTGACAAGTGAGATTGCTGAATGCCCTGACAATAGTAACTAGGAAGCTATAATGGACATATGTTCCCGACCCACCATTGCTTACCTATACTCATGATGGGACAAGCTGCCTTGTCTCAAGTTTTTAGACCTTGTGGAACAGAGAATCAAACAGAGAAGTTATAATGACTCTTGTATTGTTCTTAAATGTGACCAGTTATTCGGACTCAATCATGGACTGGACTAGAAATCAATCCAATATTGGAAATAACAGTCTTCATTTGGAAGGCTGGTTCTGGACATTTTCAGAGATATATTTGGAATTTAGTTGCAGTTCTCTATGATATTATGTTAGCAAGAGGTAAAGTTTGAACAGGATCTGGATTTCAAACAATTGTTAGTGCATGTGTTAAGGCTCTTTTAATTGTCAAGTTAAAAATTACTTTTGTTTCTTCTACAGTATTTATTGTAAGTTGCATTGATTGTACACTTTCTCATTGTGTAAGTGTGTTAAAACCTGGCATGTCTGTTATGGTGGTTTATCAACCAGCTTTTGCTTTATTGCCCTGAGCACCACAGAACGTTCGTATTCTAAAAATAGCTTGCAAGTGCTAGAAGAAATGAGTCAGGCTTTAAGTAGAAGGAAGAGATAGTGGGCTTGATCATTGCTGATATAACAGCTTTAATTACATTAATTGATAGCACCACTGCTTTTGCAATTAAGTTAAGACAGCTAGTTTTGTTTACCATTTAACAAAAAAAAATGTTACTAATGTGTTGAATTATATAAAGAGGATTTATATAAGCATTTGGAAGAATGGATTGATGCTCTTTATCCTATTCACATTATTCGAAGGAAGTTCAGAATTTAAGAGTAAGGAACCATCTTGAGTGTCATCCCAAATACCATGGGATTCATGTTAGTTCTAAAATTTACAGTGGTAGTCATAATAACTAGGAAAATGTTTAAAGACACTTGCAGTGTATTTGGCATAGTTCTAACACCTCTCTGGATGTTTTAACTTTCCACAGCTAGCTTATAAATTTCAAGAATGCTGTTCTGCTGTGTGTTGATGTGATAGTTACTGCTCATAAAATTATCCATGGCCTGAGGTCAGTATTTCTATTTTAGTCAAGCTTCAGGAATGGCATATATAGCTTGATCTTGCTAGCACTTCTTGTCTTGGGAATAATTTTATTCCTGTCCATTGTGTTAAAGCTTGTGTTTAACAACATCAATATGTTGGCAACCAAAGTACATCACTTGAACCTGAAAATGGACCCCCATGCAGAGTTATTAATTTAACAGGCCAGTAAGCCAAGGACGGGTAAGATTCTGCACAGAGTTTTACCAACATAAGTTGGACATGCATTGCTTTTGATAATGGATATTCCATGATGGGTAAGGAAGGCATTCTTGTCAGAATGACTTAAGATAGGCTCAGTCTTGTTAATGAAATAAAAAAGGGGAAGGCAGAGAGCCTTTGGTACTGCTTGGTAAAAATCTGACATGGGCAAAGGGCAAGGAAATCGGCTGCATGGCAGGAATACAACATTGGCCAAGGACAAGGAAGTAGGCTTCAGGCAGGAATCTGACATTAGGTTAGAACAAAGAAGTAATTTCAGGCAAGAATCTAAATCTTAGGCTAGAGCAAAGAAGTAATTCCTAGCAGGAATCTAAATATTAGGCTAGAACAAAGAAGTACTTTCAGACAGGAGTCTAAATTTTAGATGTCATACCCTTTCCCCTCCCTAGGACCCCCCTATTTCATCCTCCCTCCTCCATTTTGATATTATACCATTTTAATTACATGCAAGTAGCTGCCTGTATTTAAGTAGCATAGGTAGATATGAAATCTAAAGGTTAGGATAATTGGTATAACTTGTCTAACTTGTGTGGGCATCTTTTGTCTTGAGGTTTTTATTGATATAATAAATGTTTGGTTAACTAAAGTATTAATAATTTTGATTTAACCAGTTAATGGATAGTATAATATCTAACAGCCAGGATGGTGGTTATTGCATGGGGCTAGCTTAGCACTGTGGAGGTAGAGGAGTTGGCCTAGGGGCCAGGCCAAGTGCTGTGGAGGTTAAGGGTGTCTGTGACCACCCCAGGTACCAACATTAGTGTAGGAACATGGTCACTAAGCTTGGAGCCAGTTGGACTCCTTTTTCTAATACCTCCTGCTATATTCACCACCCACTCGACCAGATCTCAAAACTACCTGGGGCCTCCAGTCTCTTGAGGGTTAGGTACATCTTCCCTGACTAAACCCAGACCTGGCAATCCTCTGCTGTGTATGTGTTGGGGGCCTCATATCATCTGATGTATGCTGCCTGGTTAATGGTCCAGTGTTTGAGAGATCTCAGAGATCCAGGTTAATTGAGACTGATGGCCCTCCTACAGGGTGGCTCTCTTCCTCAGCTTCATCCAGATTTTCCGTAATTCAACCACAAGGGTCAGCAGCTTCTGTTCATTGGTTGGGTGCAAATATCTACATCTGATTCTTTCAGCTACTTGTTGGGTCTTTCGGAGGACAGTCATAATAGGTCTCTTTTGTGAGTGCTCCATAGCCTAAGTAATAGTGTCAGGCCTTGGAACCTCCTCTTGAGCTGGCTCCCACCTTGGGCCTGTCACTGGACCTTCTCTTCCTCAGGCTCCTCTACATTTACATCCCTGCAGTTCTTTCAGACAGGAACAGTTCTGAGTCAGAATTTTGACTGTGGGATGGCAACCCCATCCCTCACTTTTTGCTAGAGGTAGGCTCTACAAGTTCCCTCTCCTCATTGTAGTGTATTCCATCTAAGGTCCCTACACTTGGGTACTGAGATTCTCTCCTCTCCCAGGACTATGGTACATTCTGAAAGGTTCCTCCAACTTTCTACCTCCCGAGGCTAGCCTTTTCCATTTTCTCTGCTGGGCCACAGGCCTTCAGTTCTTTTTCCCAACCCAATATTGTCCCATGCAACCTCCCGCCAGCAGGAAAGACGCGGCACACTCAGGATCCTTCTGCAGTATAAGCTTTAATGCATTTTGAGAGGGAGAGCATAAGCTTCACAAACGAGGAGGGACCCCAAGGGCCTAAAACCCTTCCCTTATATAGAGAGCTAAGCTCGCCTGGGACGTGGCAGTCTCTGATGGGCTCCTGTTGCCTCAGGCCACATGACGTGTTCCAACTGTCAGATTAATTAAGGCGGGAAAACCTTCCAGCGCATGCGCACAGACTTGTTAATGGCAATGATGTGATAAGGATAGCTTCCCACACAATATCAGATCATATTCCCTTATTTCCAGTTTCATGACATCCCATTTATTAATTCTTAATCATAGAGCATGAATGATTAGAGTTTTGTTTAGGTTATGTCCTCCTGTGCCAAAGAATTCAAGTCTCTTTTGCACTTTCTCTTCTATTAAATTCACTGTATCTGATTTTATGTTGAGGTCCTTGATCCACTTGGACTTGAGCTTTGTGCACCTTACACCAATCAGAATGGCTAAGATCAAAACCCAGGTGACAACATATGTTGCCAAGGATGTGGAGAAATAGGAACACTCCTCAATTGCTGATGGCATTGCAAGCTGGTACAACAACTCTGGAAATCAATCTGGAGGTTCCTCAGAAAATTGGAAATAAATCTACCTGAAGACCTAGCAATACTACTCTTGGGAATATATGCAAAAGATTTCCCACCATGCCACAGGGGCACAGATTCTACTATGTTCAGAGCAGTCTTGTTTGTGATAGCCAGAGCTAGAAACAACCCAGATGCCCTATGACAGAAGAATGGATACAGGAACTATGGCTCATTTACATAATGGAATACTACTCAGCTATTAAGAATGAAGATATCCTAAGTTTTGCAGGCAAATGGATGGAACTAGAAAATATCACCCTGAGTGAGGTAACTCAGACCCAAAAGGACATGCATGGTATGTACTCACTAATAAGTGGATATTAACCAAAAAAAATTCCTAATACCCAAGATATACCCCACAGAACTCAAAAAGGTCAACAAACTGAAGGGCCCAGGTGGGATGCCTCAGTCCCACTTGGGAGGGAGAAGAAAGCAACCAAAAGTGGGCAGGGAGGGACTTGGGAGGGGTAGAGAGTGGAACATGATTTGGTATTGGCTAGAAGAAAAGGACCGAAATCCCTGAGGGCCAGCAGACAGAATGAAACCATGTAACTTTGGGAGGTAAGAAGTTGGAGGGACGCTCCAGAATGTACCAGAGACCTGGGAGGTGAAAGACTTAGGACTCAAAGAGAGGGACCTTAGATGAAATGCCTTATATTAGGGAGAGGGAACTTATAGAGCCCATATCTGGCAGAAAGACAGGGCATCAAGTGAGGGATGTGAGTTGCCATCTCACAGTCAAAATTCTGTTCATGTCTGAAAGAACTGCAGTGATGGAAATGGAGAGGAGCCTGAGGAAAAGAAGGCCTATAACAGGCCCAACATGGGATCCAGCTGAAGGGGAGGTGCTAAGTCCTGACACTAATTCTGAGGCTATGCAGTGCCCACAAAAAGGGACCTAACATGACTGGCCTCTGAAAGACCCAACAAGCAGCTGAAAGAGTCAGATGCAGATATTTGCACCCAACCAACAGACAGAAGCTGCTGACCCTTGTGGTTGAATTAGGAGAAAGCTAGAAGAAGCTAAGGAGGAAGGCCACGCTGTAGGAGGACCAGCAGTATCAATTAACCTGGATCCCTGAGATCTCTCACACACTGGACCACCAAAATGGGAACATACACCAGCTGATATGAGGCTTGCAACACATATACAGCAGAGGACTGCTGGGTCTGGGTTTAGTCAGAGAAGATACACCTAACCCTCAAGATACTGGAGATAGCTTAGAGGTCTGGTAAAATGGGGGTGGGGGGATATTCTTGTGGTGACAGAGTGACAGGAGAAGTGATAAGATGTGGAACAGTTGGAGGGTGGATCAGGAAGGGAATAAAATCTGGAATTTCATATAAATAAATAAGTAAATAAGTAAATAAATAAATAAATAAAATGTGGATTCCAACTTTGTCTTTTTGTGAG
This sequence comes from Grammomys surdaster, assembly GCF_004785775.1. NCBI lineage: Eukaryota > Metazoa > Chordata > Mammalia > Rodentia > Muridae > Grammomys > Grammomys surdaster. Next base: position 1,267,490 of record NW_021604629.1, on the reverse strand, counting down.
ATGTGTGTGTGTATGTGTGTGTGTGTGTGTGTGTATGAGTTTCTATGGTCTCATTCTTTTCTTTGTTAATTTGTTTTATATTTGTTTCTTTATCACTTTTATATGCCTTTTTTTTCTTCTTAGAGAGAGAGAGAAAGAAGACAAGAAGTTGTAATGATAGGAAGGTTGGGAGGATTTGAGAGGGGATGAGGGATGTGAAAATGCAGGATATATTTATGAAAATAGCTTTCTTTTTCAATGAAGTAAAAAAACATAAGAGAATACAGAAGTGACCTAGTTATCAGCCCTAAGAAATATAAGCACAGAAACATTAGTGAGTGGGTGAAAATAGTGACTTGAAAGGTGGGCCTAATTATCCTCAGTTCAAAGAACACTGGCCAATACAGAACATATATTTGACAAATGCATGTACGTACCTACTACTCTAATTCAATTAATGGTTATTAACTGACTCCTAGAAATAGAAATTACATATCTATGCATTTAAGTTACTATTAATCCAAGAATGATTTTTTTCTTTTTACTAAAACTGCTTGTACAACTATAACACATTGTATTTAACAAGGGATTCAATGACAATTGGACATGGTTTTATTTTTTTTATGTGAACAGTCTCCAATCCTTGTACAAACTTCAAATCCTATGCTAGAGTTCAGGAAAGGCATTAGTGACAGTGAATGCAAATGATTAAGTTCGTCCTATGGGTGGCAAAGTATCTCACCTGAGTATGAAGTGTGTATTTCTCTCCTCCAAGAAAGTATACTAGGAGGAGGGACTAATCACCCAGTCTCAATATCGGCTTTCTATCAGCATCTAGGTATGGTGAATGAAAAGACAAAAGCTTTGATGGTGTCAGAGAACATGTCAGAAGTGCAGGAAACTGACACTTAGACAAGCAAATAGGGCTAGACCATGGCCCTGTTCCCCTTGAGCCTGAGGCAGACTGAACCTTCTGAAGTCTTTGACATTGGGAAGATGAGCAGCAGTCTCATGGCAACAGCAACCCCACACAGAACTAAAGGCTCATGAAAATTAATTGTGGGTGAAATAAAGTTAAATGGGATAGGGCTTGCCATGTACATTACTTCAGTCCACGTCAATCCTTTTATAGAACAACTGATAGAAGGTAAATATTTCGATACAGTATTGAACCATGAAAGCATTTCTTTTGTTGGTTTTGTTCTGGTTTTGTTTTAGCAGTTTAGTATCTTTTTATCTGTGTAAGACCAATGAGCACATACTTGGAATAAAAAACAGGAACATTTAGAGGTCCTGTTCACTATTTGTAACAAGTATACTCTGTAAGGTTATCTTTTGAGTTTCTTTTGTTTTTAATTTTATTTAATCTTTTTCTTTTACACACAAGATTTTATCCCTCTTTGGGTCCATCTTCTGACTGTTCTCCATCCCATACCTCTTCCCCATCCCCTTTCTCCATGAGGATCGCCCCACCCCACCCCACCCCACCCCACCAGACATTTAAACTCCCTGGGGCCTCCAAACTCTCGAGGGTTAGGTGCATATTCTCAGACTAAACCCAGAACCTGCAGTCCTCTTGAAGACAAGGTAGGAGGAGTGGGATGAGGAACTATAGGAGGTCAGAACAGGAGGGAGATAACTATTAGACTGTTAAAAAAACATTAAAGATAATAATAATAATAATAAATAATAACCACATGTTATAGCAGGGCTAATTGTGTAAATGACCCCAAAAGCATCAATTTCCCTGTAAAACATGGATAACAATATTGATCTACTGACCTGGAAACTAAGAATACTAAACAGAGAAGTCAATGACAGTGTACAAGAGAAACAAAACCACTGAGATTTAATGCATGAAACTTAATCAATGTACCAGGTAGTATTACTGGAAAGTTAAGGAACAGCTGAAATATATACAGTAACAGAATGAATAATGAAATCATATAGAGTGTCATGACTCAAAAGTACACCATACCAGCACTTACAGCAGATATTTTTCTGTGAAGAATACTTTTTTCTGATTATATTTTCAGTAGCAATATAAGTATAGGAGAAAACTAAGAGATTCATGACTACCTTGAGTAAGATATGTTAAAATGGTATCATATATTTTCTCATGATCCCTGTAAATATTAAGAGATTCTAAGAATCTCTGGACTCAGGGACTTAGACAGTATAAAATAGAGCTTGGGTAGATGAAGTTTGATATTTGGTCATTGATCAGTAGTCAACAGCTTACATCAAGGGGCACATAAAAGATAGATTCCAGAAGATTAAGATTAATATATAACTCCAGAAAGTTAAGATTAGCAAGAGCTGGAATGGGGCTTCATACTGAAGAACACTATTTTTATCATCCTCCTTTACAAAACAAAATAAAATCCAAAACCTCTTCTAGGCTTGAATTGCATGATAACAAATATTACTTGAGGACCAGTTACATGTTTTTGCTCAGTATTTTATATATAAAAGTATTTTAGACTTTAACTGTAAGATAGGTGAGCCCTAAATAACTGATATTTGAAAATGAACTTTACATCTCCTCTCCTCCATATTTATATTTTCAAGGTACCTGTGGTGGCTGAATATGCTTTATCCATGAGAAGTGGCATTATTAGAATATATTACTTTGTTGGAATAGACGTGACCTTGTCGGAGGAAATGTGTCACTGTGTAGGTGAGCTTTGAGGACTCCTATGCTCAATCTCTACCCAGTATGGAATGAGAGCCTCCCCCTGGCTGCCCAAATAAGACAGTCTCCTCCTTGCTGCCTTCAGATGAATATGTAGTATTCTCAGCTTCTCTTCCAGTACTGAGTCTGCCTATACCTGTCATACTTCCCACTATGATGAAAATAGACTGAATCTCTTAAACTGTAAACCAGCTCCACATATATGCAAGGAGGACAGGCCACCTGGTTCTCAGGCTCATGAATCCAGGCACTGCTGGCAGCCGTGGAAGATCTGAGATTGGAGTGGGGATCCACAGCCTGAATCTAGCCCAGGGCCAAAGGGGAAAAGGAGAGCTCTGATTGGTCCCACAGCGATTTCCTTGGCTTGATGGGTGGCAGACTTGAGCTTGGTAGTGGTTTGCCTAGGAGCACAGAGAGGCATTCCATGAGAGATTAGGTGGCAGCTCTATAGACAAATGCCTTCTCCATGTCTCCCCATGGTGGATCTCAATGAATAGGGGCAGTTCATGGTTTTAAGGCAAAAAGTGGGTGTGTAAAACCATACCCCAGCTCTCAGGGTAGGCCTGAGATTAAATACCTTTTGCAAGGAGGACTGTCTTGGAAGGAAAGCTTATTGGTTAAGCTCCTCCAGGCGTTTAGGTACCTCATTAAAATGGAGGTCTGACTTGATACTATGTGATCACAGGTCATATCCTCTATAAGTAGAGGGGCTTAGGGCATTACCCTTACATGACTGATGATCACAAATCTATGGGGTGCTGTGGCTAGTGACAGGGTCCTGGTGCCCGGCAACAGGCAAAGCACCTACTATCCCTTCAGGGTCTCTGGGACTTTTAATTTAGCCTTAGCTCAATCAGGAACCAGGTTACCTTTCATGATCCCACAAAGGTTTGCCTTAATAATAATTGCCTTGGTCATAGTGTCTCTTCACAGAAATAAAGTCCTAAGACAGAAGTTGGTACCAGGGACTGGGATATTGTTGTGATAAGCCTTATCATGTTTTTGCTTAGAGGAATGTAGATTTGAGAACTTTGATTCTGGAAAGCAATGGAATACTTTCAGTAGGGCTTAATGGACTATACTGGTAGGAATATGGAAAACATTCATTCTGAGGGTGATTTGAAGTCTGGGGAATTAGCTCAAGAGGATCGAAAGGAACAGAATTTTAGTGTGTTGCCCTTGGGAAATAATGCAGCAATTTTTTGCCCTTTCTAAAGACTCCACCTGAGGCTAAGGTAAAGAGATTTAGATTAATTGTATTGACAAAAGAAGTCTCAAAAAAAAGCTAGTTTAGATTTTGTTCTGAAATTCACTCTTATGAGGAGCATTTTGACTTAGAAAGGAAAAAAATATGAAATGTATGGTTCAAAGGCTAAAGTATTACCAGGAAGTAGAATGGAGTTACATCTTGTGTTCAGGGATATTAAAAAGAATTAAAAGTAGGGTGACTTTTGGTCAAGATGCTACCCAGGTAAGCATAATGTCTATGTACTTACAGTTGCACTAGGGATAGTTATATCATGGTAGGTATTTTTATAACAAGGTTGGTTGTTGTTTTCATTTGGATGTAAGGAGATATGATTGTATGCCATATTGAGAAAGGATGGATTGTGATGGCTATTCTCAGTTGTCAACTTGACCATATCAGCAATGAACTACAATGGAGAACTTATAAACATCATGTAAAAGGTAAAGAAAGACTTAGGTTCAGGTGCGGTGGAACACTATTTTAATCCCACCATTCAGAAGACAAAGGCATGCAAACTTCAGAGTTCAAGGTCAGTCTACAGAGAAAGTTCCAGAAAATCAAATCTTAGACACTAGAAGAGTTGGAAAATAGAAAGCCAGTGATGATGTGTAATAGACCAAAAGTTCCAGCCTGAGCAATAGCAGAACTCAGCAGCTTCACCCAGGTGTCTCTGGCTTTAGAGTGAAGAGTAGAAGGGTTTACTAGAACAGTTGATGCTGGTGTGTTGGAGCTATGAAATGGTGATTAAGAAGAGACCAACATCATTGAGGTGAAATCTTCCAGAACATGGTTTTTTAAGTACAAAGGATCTATGTTCCAGAGACACCCAAGGTTGTGATTCTTGCTTCAGCTGGATTGGTAGTTTGTAAGAATCATCCAGGAAGTACTGAGTTTGAGGACATGAAGGTGTCATAGAGAACAGCTGAGGCTTGGCCTTGTGAGAAGCCAGGAGAGGCCATTGGTGAAGGTGCAGTCTCAGTTGCAGTTGACAGCCCATGGCTGAAGGGGTCATGCAAAGAAGTTGAGTCTTGGCAACAGGAATAGAGCCTATGAGAAGCTGTTGGTAAAGCTTAGTTGGAGTGGAAGACCCCAGCATATTGGAGATACCAGTACCATGGGATGATCACCAAGGACAGCAGCAACAGTGTAATATAGGCAATCAGACTCTGGAGTGCTACAATGGCAGAGCTGGAGATGTGACCTAAGTGCTTTTCAGGATCCCAGAAAATCATGTGTGGATATCAGATGCTGGAACAGGAAGCTGTAAAGTTGAAGTTGCCTTAGAGACCCCAAGATGAAAGAGATGCCAGAGCTGTAGGATATGAGAAAAGCTGCTAACAGAGGAAAAAAAAGCTGCTAACAGACAACAAATCTAGCCCAAGTGAAAAAGTTGTTTAACTCAACAAAACTGAAAAGAGATGGACATCAGACATGCAGATACAGAATTTAGAATTTTCCCAGTTAGTTTTTGGACCCATATTTCCTCACTATAATGTTTTGAAATAGTAATATATATCCTGTGCCATGATATGTTGGAAGTATGTGATCTGCTTTTTATTTTGATTTTATAAGTAATAGTTAAGAGATTGCAAAGAATTCAGAAGACACTTTTGACATTGGACTTTTAACATTGTTGGGACAGTTATAGACTATGGAGACTTTTCAAATTGATCTAAGTATATTTCGCATTATGCCATGGCTAGGCATGGCCCCCAAAACTCATGTGTCTGAGCAATTGTATAGGGACCAGGGAGTGGATTGTGTTGATTTGAATATGATTGGCCCATGGAAAGTGGCACTATTAAAACATACTTCCTTGTTGGAACAGGTGTGGCCTTGTTAGAGGAAATGTGTCCCTGTGTAGGTGGGCTTTGAGGACTCCCATGTTTATACTGAACTCATTGTGCAGTGAAAGCCTCCTCCTAGCTAGCTGTGGAAGGTAGTATGCTTCTGGCTGCCTTTAGATAAATATGTAGACTTCTCAGTAGCTCTTCCAGTACTAAGTATGCCAGCACAATACCATGCTTCATACCATGATAGTAATAAACTGAACCTCTGAATCATAAGTCATCCATAATTAAATGTTTGCCTGTATAATAGTTGCTTTGGTCAAGATGTCTCTTTAAAATAATATAACTCTAAGACAGAACTTAAGAAAATGTATTACATTACTCACTACAATACTTACATGAATGAAGATATTGAATGAAAGACAATGCTGTCTATTTAAAACTCACTATGAGGTAAAATAAAATATAAAATTAACCTAGAACCAACACTAACTATAATTCATTACCATGTATCACTAATAATTTATCAATTATAAGTGTACCAATTGTTACATTAAAAAATGTCAGTTTGAATACTGAAAAATTATATTCATAGGTAATGAATGACTCATTTTCATCTGAGATAATGGCCCCTGGGTATTGGGACTCACATTAGAATCCCAAGACTCTTCAGAGACTTAGTATCCATGGTTAACAATGCTTGTGGGAGACATCTAGGAAGTTATAAAACTATCTTATAATTATCTTGACTTTCTTAATTTAAAATGAATCCTTATTCCAAAAGGTAAGTGTACTACTGACTTCCCTCTACATTGAAGAATGTTTTGTTCTTTGAAAAATTTATATAGTATATTCATAAACTCAGTTGAGAAATCAGTCAGATGTAATCAAGAAAAATTAATTAAATCAACTATTTGCCATAGTCTGATTCCTATTAACAATTAGATTTCAAATATTTATTATTTACCCAACACTAAAAAAAACTTAGAAACCCATGTACTCTAATGGAATGTAAGCTCAGTGCTCAAGGAAAAAATGCTGGTAAATTCACTAGTTTTACATAAGGTAGTAGTTGTATGACAAATGTCTCATGAAAATAGAGACTCTTACCTGTTTACACACTCTAGCACCAAAAGCTCCAGGCATCATGGAAAAACACAAGAAAATAGGAATGGAATTCTCAAGACATGAGAGTCTGTTTGCTTCTAACAGGGTGAACACAGGTAAACATAACATTGCAGGTTGAATGTTTACCCCTTGGTCTCTATAGGCAGTCACATTATTTCATTCTCTAGTACATCAGCTAGAAAATGCCATATCAGGAAAGAATTTTGTGATTGTGTGAATAAGAACATACTAATATTACAGGAAATAATATTCACATATTTGCAAGTTATTAGAATGATAGTACAAAGGACTTGATAAAATCTTGATCTAATTAGTGTTAAAGTATTTAATAAGTTTATCATTGCTCCTCACATTTATAATTTAAGTATAAATTATTTATTATCTCTTTCCAGTTCTTTCAAGAAATCTTATTTCTTATAAAAATTGGCCTCAATGTAATCAGATTACTGGTAGTCTGGATGATCTATGTCCTTAAACAAGGACCCCTTTTGGTAACAAAATGTTTAACTGTTGCCTCTCCCAAATTAAGATATTCTTCTCAAAAATGTACATGAGTGGGTCTATGGCTCCCTCTACATATGTAGAAGAGGCCTGCCTTATCTGGCATTAATGGGAAGAGAGGCTTTTGATCCTATGGAGACTTTGTCCCAGCAAAGAGGAATGCTCGAGGGATGAGACCAGGATAGGGTGGGTGGATGGAGGCAAAGAGGAGTGGGAGGGGTTGGTGGGTTTGTGGAGGAGAGACCAGGAAGGGAGACACATTTGAATGTAAATAAATAAAATAGTCAATGAAAAAAAAGACATGCTTTTACCTATTTTGCCACTCGAAATTTATAGAGTACTAAGAGCAAATTAAATTCACTCTGCCTGGTGTTCATATTCTCATTCTAATGCTTCTTATGTAAAGTTAAGTTACTAAATATTTTCAAATCACACATTTTATAAACTATACAATTGAGTCAATAAGAGTACTAATATTATTATAGAAAATGCAATAAGCACCATATAATCTATTAAATCCAGTACAGGTAATTTAGAAAGAATTGTTGAAGGTCAGAAATTACTGAAGGCTTCATTATAAGTTTTACATTTGGAAAATTTAATTTTTATTTTATATATAACTTTTTGTGATTTTCATAAGTCTCACACTATCATAGTTAGTTTTAAATCTATAAGTATATTTTATTATATACAAAATGTAAATTAAAAGTAAATTATTTATAGACATTTCTAGGATTTAATTTTAAAATTTTTGATAGATTCTATACATTAAAATATACAGACACTAAGTATCCAATGTAACACCCTAATTACATGTTTTAAATGACATATTTATAATAACTTTAATCTGTGTTAATGAAAATGCAGCCACACATATATAAATCCCTCACTGTACTGTCTCCATCACAGCCTGGATCTAGCAGCAGCTACACTGTCCTATGGCTTTCTTGGATGGGAACCACACTGCAGTGACAGAGTTCATTTTATTGGGCTTAACAGATGACCCAGTCCTTAGAGTTGTCCTCTTCACCATCATCCTATGCATCTACCTGGTGACTGTGTCTGGGAACCTCAGCACCATCCTTCTCATCAGAGTCTCTTCCCAGCTCCATTACCCTATGTACTTTTTTCTCAGCCACTTGGCTTCTGTCGACATAGGCATTTCATCTTCTGTCACACCCAATATGCTTATCAACTTTCTGGTGGAGAGAAACACCATTTCTTACCTAGGATGTGGCATACAGCTCAGCTCAGCTGCTTTCTTTGGTGCAACTGAATGCTTTCTTCTGGCTGCCATGGCTTATGATCGCTTCGTGGCAATCTGCAACCCACTGCTTTATTCCACCAATATGTCCACACAAGTCTGCATCCAGTTGATTGTAGGATCTTATATTGGTGGGTTTCTTAATGCTTCCTCCTTTCTATTTTCCTTCTTTTCTCTTCTCTTCTGTGGACAAAATAGAATCAATGATTTTTTCTGTGATTTTGCTCCTTTAGCTGAGCTCTCCTGTTCTGATGTCAGTGTCTTTGTAGTTGCTATCTCATTTTCTGCTGGCTCAGTTACTATGATTACAGTGTTTGTCATAGCAATCTCCTATTCCTACATCCTCATCACCATCCTCAAGATGCACTCCACTGAGGGTCGACAGAAAGCCTTCTCCACCTGCACCTCCCACCTCACTGCAGTCACTTTATTTTATGGAACAGTTACATTCATCTATGTGATGCCTAAGTCCAGCTATTCAATGGACCAGAACAAAGTAATATCTGTGTTCTACATGGTGGTGGTTCCCATGTTGAATCCACTTATCTACAGCCTTAGGAATAATGAGATTAAGAGTGCCCTGAAAAGACATTTTGGTAGGAAAACATTCTCTTAGATATGTATTCAAATGCATTATGTTGTCACATGCTGCACAGTCATAATATTACATAGACATTGTATTAAATGGAAAATTGGCATTGATGGGGAATACACGTTATGATACAATTTAACCAGACTTTGAGTTTGGCAGTAATTGTACAGTCTGAGTATTCAAACATCGTATAGTAAAGCATATATTCATAATAAGTTGTTCCTAATAAATTTCATGTATAACCAAAATTTTTTACACAAAATAATATCACCAAAATTATTATCAGTTATATTCATATTTTAAAATAATTCACTGCTATGTAAATATTATTGACTGAATAATTTTTAAGTCTGTGTCCATTTTCAATAAAAGCTATCTTTAAGTATTTATAAGAACTACTGTTGGAATCAAGCATATCTACAAAGAAAATGACAAGGTGGAATAGGCCATAAAATTACTGGAGATATTTTTATTGCAGTATATCATCTGTTTAAATAGTACTTTCTATACCATAGACATTCGATCTATCCTCTAATACTCTATTGGAAGTTTGTAGGAACATTGGCTGTTTGTAGGAAGGGTGTGCCATATGGTAGAAATTAGATACTTCAGGATAATATGCTACCATAGGAAACATTTTTTTTAATTATGATAGTTGAATCCAAAGCATGGCAGTATCAATGTACTCTATTTCTAAGCCACAGTCTTGAAAACCTTTGAGAATCTTTGTTTTTATATGCAAACACCTATCATAATTTTATATTGTTCTCTCCAACTTATTTCCTTATGCTAAGGGACCTCATCATTTGATCAGTTCATTTCTTCAGGAACAAAAAATTATTTCCTTCTTCCCCTCTCTCTGTCTTGATATTTTATCAGAAAGTTTGTAGCTTTCAGACCCATGTTGATCCACTTATGTTCATTAACAACTGACCATTTTTCACAATAAATAATGCCAATAAGATGGGTAATTTAATATGTCAATTTAACTATGATTTGGTTCTCAGATATGTGATCTAGTACTAATACAGGCAAACCTTGGATGGTATGAAGCCAAGCATAATTGAATGAAGCAGATTATCTCTCAGAGTCAACAGCATTTTCTGACCTGCTCATAGATAGAAGAAAGTCTATGATAGAGAAAGCTCATAGATAGTCTGAAAGAAGACTTCTGCTTCTAGTGTGACTTTAAATTCTAAGCTGTAGTACCACCTCCTTTTGGTATCTTAAAGGTGTGCACCTACCCTGTGGAATTAAAACTGAAGAGTTGTGCAATTTTCTGAGGAAATTTTTTTCATCTGTTTCTCATTTTGTATTTGAATTGTATGAGGCAGTTCAACAAAAATCTGTCAAGAAAGATTTGATGTGTGAATGTGTCTGTGTACATATTTATATACACTTATATGTGCTTACATGTGTGCATAGTCTTGTTACTCTGAGGAAACCTAATATAACAGTTGACTAGATTTTTATTTTTATCATTCAAACTCTAATTCAGTCTATGAGTATCATCCGTGGCCATGACGTTTAAATAAATTATGTTCTTTTCTAAGATTCTGAACTTTTGAATTTGGTAATTTGGTTTTTGTTTTGTTTTGTCTTCTGATTATTTGTCTTTTATCACATGTGTAGTTGACAAAGATTTTCATTTACTTTCTGGCAATCCTCTGCACTTGATTTATTGTTTCATTTGCAGTGCAATATCCTTAGAGTTTTATGAGGTCCCACTTGTCAACTGTTGCCTTAATTCATGGGCAAACGGAATTTGATCTTGAAATTATTTTTATATACCTACATCTTGGAGAAAATAATGTTTACTTTATGCAGTTTCAGAGTTTTCTGGTCCACATTGGTGTGTTATACACCATTATGAGTTGATTTTGAACAGGTGATCAATATGGGTCAACACTGGTTGACCAGTCCCACAAGTTCTGTACCACCTTTGCCCAGAATATCTTTCAGGTAAGAGGGATTGTAGGTCGAGCGTTTGGTGGCTGGGTTATGGTCCAGATTTCATTTTCTGTATCTTGCATATCATGGCAAAGAGACTAGAACACAAGGGTGAAGAATCCAAGCCTGTACAAGGTCAAATTCCATGTTCAATGAATTATGTAGAAGTTCTATTTAGCAATGGGATCCCATTGTCAGTTTTCAAAGAACTACTTCCTATTATAGACTCACACAGGATTACTTAGAGATTTCCATGGGACCTCCTCAGCCAATAAGTAAACCAAATGTAACCCAGTTCTACAACTAGAAGACTTGCATGGTTACAAATGACTGCTTCACACTCTGTATCCTCCATTAGTAGGTGTCCTCACTAGCATCACCCTCACAGATTTCACCTGGTTTCCACGTCTATTCCCCAAAGTCCCCAATTCACCCACCCTTTTTCATTATTCTTCCCACCACTTGATACCTTCCAGTCTCATCCACACCCACCATCAGTTCACAGAATCTGTTCTATTACCCCCACCTAAATACATTCAGGCTTCTTTCCTATATACTTCCTCGTTATCTACCCTCTCTGGGTGTGTAAATTGTAGCTTGATTATCATTTACTTAACAGATAATATTCACTTACAAGTGAATATATATTATATTAGTCATTCTGTGTCTGGGTTACTTCACTCAGGATTATCATTTTCTAGTTGAATCCATTTGTCTGCAAATTTCACAATGTCATTTTTTACTATGTGAGTAATACTTCATTATTTAAAGTACTACATTGCATAAATTACCATGTCTGCTTATGTGCTAATACTTGTGTGTACTTTTTATTACTCTAGATCAAAGCACAATTATTTCAAATCTCTCTTGCATATCCTGGATATGTGAGTACATTTACATGTATGTATGTCTGTTTTATATGACAAGCTGCCTACTACAGTGCTAAAATGTTTTCTTTCATGCCCTTATTCTCTTCTAATTTATTCTCCATTTATCAGCCATAGCAAGAAATCTAAAGATATTAGTTTCTTTCTCAAAACCTCCAAAGATCTACACTACTTACTATATCTTAGCAAATGTTGAAATGCCATCATGATCAATCAGACTAATCACCATCTAGACAGGCTCTAGAATCAACAATTGGGTAAGTTTCTGGGCATGTTTGTGAGGAAGTTTCTACATTGTGATATCTGATACAGGAAGAGCCAATGTAAATATGACACAGTCCCCATGCCAACACTAAGTTGACTATATGAACTTAGTATATTTTAATGTATAGTACCCTAATTGTTACATATTGGTGACTTGTTTTTCTATAACACTAGATGTTTCAATTAAATGGTTTTAACGTCTTTTTCTGGACTCTAATTTCCACATACTTCTTGGACTTCAGTAAATGTAAACAATTAAAAAAGACTAAATGGATGAAAGACAAGGCACTTTCTTTGCCTGAAATCTTGATTCTGCTGATTGTGGGCTATAGTACGGGGCATGTAAACCATCTCTACAGATTAAAGAAAAGGTTGTAGTCACTAATGTTTGTCATCATTGAAGGCTCACTCTTTGAGGATGCTAATGGTCAGCTTTGCAAATCACTAACACAAGGAGAATCTGTATTGAAATTATTATAAGTATGGAGGACTCCATCTCTAACTATCATCCTGGACTGTATTCAATTAACATTTTAACAAATGGATAAGTGTTGTAATATACAGATTTGGTATTCCTTACTTTTAAAGGAATAGGGATCACTTACAAAGGAAAGGAGAGAAACTGCTTGAGTATCTCAGGACTAGTGGAATAACATAGCAGTGAGACTCTTGAGTTTCAGGGTTTCATTCATGGATGATATTGAGGAGCTTCTGAACCAGATCCCCAGAAAGACACAGACAAGAAACCAATTACCCTGACCTTTCTAATGAAAAAAGTTAGTGAAACTGTGTTTACAACTGATCACAAGCTACTTGGACAGCACTTTCCATAATTTATGCAAAAAAATGAAGAAGAAGTACCTTCCCAGTAACCAAGTTTCAGTGGCCCAATGGTGCTGATTCACCTTATTATGCTTTCATTTTTGGGCAAACAATTATTTTGCTGAAATGAGATCCCTATCATCCTGGAACCTAGTGACATGATGTGCTGGTTAGAGATTTTTCTTGTTTGTTTGTTTTGTTTTGTTTTTGTTTTTTTGTTTTTTTCATTTGTCAACTTGAAACCAGCTACAGTTTTCTGGAAAGAGGGGACAGCTGTTGAGAAAACACCTCAGAGTGGACTATGAATAGCTCTGTAGTCATTTCTTGAATAATGATTAGTGGCCCAACTAACTGTGGGTAGTGTCACTTCTGGGAAGATGGTCTTATGTGGTATAAGAAGCTGGCTAAGCAGACCATGTGGAACAAGCCAGTAATCATTGTTCACACATGGTCTCTGTTTCAGTTCCTGCTTTCTGCTTACATCTTTGAGATTCTACATCAGTGATAGACTGTGATATTTATGGATAAGCCAAATAAACCCTGTCCTCTTCAACTTGTTTTTGATCAGATCAGTGTTTCACTACAGCAATTGTTGCTACAGAAAGACAGAACAATGACAGTGAGATGATGATGGGCAAGCAATTAAAGAAACACTGTGAGAAAACATACCACCATTGGTAAAAACCACAGTGGATAGCAAGCATAGTATGTTTAGTAGCATTCTATTACAAATTAAGAGAAAATATAGGCCAATATGGAGAAGAAAGTCCAGGTTTTTGTAGTTACAGATTGAGAAAACTATGTGAACATTTGATTAAAGAAACACTCACCAAGCTACATCCAGATTAAACTTTTGAAATTAAAACAGAAAAACATTAGAAGTATCTAGAGACAAAGGACCCATAATTTAGAAAGTAAAATGGGTCTAAAAGATGGTTTCAGAAAGATAATCATGAAGATAAAATAAGGAGTATAGCATTTTCCTTTCCTTTATTTTGTTCTTTGGTTTTGTCTTGGTGTGTGTGTGTGTGTGTGTGTGTGTGTGTGTGTGTGTGTGTGTGTG
>NW_021604629.1:1230984-1253296 GCF_004785775.1 Grammomys surdaster | reverse complement strand
GTGTGTGTGTGTGTGTGTGTGTGTGTGTGTGTGTGTGTGTGTGTGTGTAAATGTGTTGAAAAACATGTCTGGACTTCAGAGGATGATATTCCAGTTCTATCCTCCAAACTTGTTTTGAAATACAACTTCATTTATTTCTAGATCACTTTATATTCCATGTAAGCTGTCATCAAATTTCCAGAAGATTCTCCTGCCTCTGTTTGCATCTTATCATAGAAGCACTGCAAATGCAGATGCACACTATCACAGCAAGTTTCATTGTAGTTTAGGAGTAAAATCAGGTCTTCAGGTTTTAGTACAAAGTACTTTTACCTAGTGAGCCATCTCATGAGGTCAGATCTTCTCAATAATAGTAAAAGGTATAGTCATACCATGAATTTTTCTCTACAAAGTAAGCTTTTCTAAAGTCAAGCATCTTCATTTTAGTATCTTTTCCCCTATTCTTTCTATCTCAATATGGGGGCCTGATAAATGGCTTAATGTATTAATGTTTTGAAAAGCAAATGAATCAGTTCTATATTGTCACAAGATAATTAAATATACAATTATAATGACAAATGCTAGAAGCAAGCTGTAAACACTGTAAACATTAATTAAAGAAAATTAGAGTTGTCACATGAATAGTTGACAGTGCAGAGCTCAGAACAAAGAATACTAAGTACATACACAGAAGGGTGTTATAACAAACACCCTTCTGAAATAACAAACCTAAAAGATGGAAAAAATATTTTATGTTGTCAGAGATGAGAGAGTGGAAAGGGAAGGAGATTCCTGTGGTTATAAGCAACAGCATGAGCAACCTTCATGTTAGTAGACATGGTCTACGGTTTTATTGTACCTCTATTTTGTGTCACAATACTAGCTCTGTCATTGGACTAAGATGTGAAGAAATGCAAAAAAGTATACATAGGCTCTCTGTAGTTTATTATCCCCTACTATTGTGTATGAGTTTCCTAATAACTAAACATTTTAATCTAAATTTAAGAATAAAGATGGTACCATGTAGAGATGCACAAAAAATACTTTATTTATATAGAGCTTTCAACTTTTAGCTAAAAGTATTTCCACATCACTGCGCCCTTGTTGACATTTTCAACACTGTTTAAATGATGTTTAACAAGTATTATTGATATAGAAGGGTCCTCAAAAATGCATAACAGAGTTTATTCTACTGGGATTAGCAGGGGATGCTAAAATCCATGCCATTTTATTTGTTGTGTTTCTAATAATTTATTCTATCACTTTAATGGGTAATGTGACATAATCATGCTAGTCAAAAACAGCCCACAACTTCATACCCTCATTTATATTTTCCTCAGCTGTTTGGCTTTTGAAGACATTGGATACTCCTCTTCAGTCATACTCATCATGCTAAGGGGCTTTCTCAAGAAGTAAACATTCATCTCTGTGACTGGCTGTGTGGCCCAAGTCTATTCTGTAGTGACACTTATGTCAGCCAAGTGCTTTCTGCTTGCTTCCATGGCCTATGAATTCTATGTAGCAAATGTACAGTATACTATAGAAATTTGCAATTAAATTGATGCTACTTTATACATTAACTTTATAATCTTACAAATAACATTTTCATCATAAAAACACTGGGTTAACAAAAATGAAAATACTTAGTAGTTTTCCCTTTGATTAATCCTTTCATTGATCAATAATCTCTGCAGATATGAATATAAATCTCTCATATAAGGTCTGTGTTCTTTGAGTGGACACTTTAGATTTGAAAATATTGAATCATATGGAATCCTTTGAATGAAAATACTATTGCCATCTGTGTTTTAGTTTAGTTTTGTTTTGTTGAGACAGGGTTTCTTCTGTGTAGCCCTGGCAGTCCTGAAACTCACTTTATAGAGCATATTGGCCTCAAACTCACAGATATTTACCTACCCCTGCTTCTAAGTGATTAGATCAAGGGCATGGGTTACCACTGCCAAATCATCCAAGAAATTAACCGAGAAATGACCTCCTGCTTTACATAAATCTTGGAGCGCCAGGTAGAGGTGTGGGTTGTTGGAAAGTCATGTTATCAATAGGATTCCTGGAGGAAGAACTTAGCCAATCAGGCCCAATGGCAATGCTGGTACATGCGTCACTGATACTTTTTTCCCTAGTGAACCTAGAATCTGCCAACATGACTAAGGACCACTGATGTTGGATCAGGTGATGGAGCGATACAATGAAAAAGAGACAGCGTGACATATGGCTACTTGAGAGCCAATGAGATGCTGGGAGGGGAAGTATGCACTTTGCCCATTTCCTGCGATGAACGAGTCTGCTTTTGCCACTTGCCTGAATCCCAGTGTTTGTATCGTTGATTCTATACCTTCTTACTCCTACCCTCAAGGGTCTTGATCAGAATCACAAGCAACAGATCCCTTTTTGGTATCTTATTCAGCCAACTCACAAAATTACTCTAATATAATTACTCCTTATCTATTAACTTTCCTTTTTATCAGTCTGTTCAACCAATCCTAAAGGAGGCCCTTCATAACATCATATAATAATTAGGGTGATCTCACTCCTGTAGAGATAAAGATATAGGGATTTAGATATGTTTGACCATTTCAATTTTGGAAAAATATGTGTACATCTGTTGTAACTGTTGAGCAATTTATTTCTTTGATGTCTCTAAAGCTAGAAATTCTTAGCATCATACACATAAAACCAATATTGTCAAAATATTAGAAATTATTTTCCTGAACCTGACAATTTTGAGATTTAAATTGTTTCTGCTTTAACTAATCCTTTGGTGGTTACATGTCTATTGCCTTTGATATAAATACATTTTATCAAAAAGTTTACATTTTCATAACTCCCACCAGGGAAATAAGTAGGCTGAGAGTAGATCTTTACCTCAATTCCTGCTCTTCCAAATCCAGTACCCCAATCTCATTCTCATTCTATTACCCTAGTCCTCATCTCCTGTGGATTTCATAGACTTTCCCTTCCTAAAGTCCCCCCACTGGCACTTTGTTTTATCCCAACCACAAATTCCAGTAGGAAATCTCTGCTACCCCAGTCTATTCCTGTCAGGGAAGTGGGTTAAAGACCTAAAAATAGAAATTAAACCAATAAAAGAAAAAGATGAAGGAATCCTGGAAAGGCAAATATTTAGGAATTCAAATAAGAAATACAGAGCAAAGCTTTACCAACAGAATACAAGAGATGGAAGAGAGACTTTTAGGTGTGAAGATATAATAGAGAAAAAAAGTGGAAACATCAGTCAAAGAAAATGTTAAACCTAAAAAAATCCTGGAGCAAAATGTCTAAGAAATCTGGAAGACTATGAAAAGATCTAAGATCTAAGAATAATAGAAATGAAAGAAGGAAAAATAAAATAATGCAGTTCAAAGGTCTAGAAGTTATTTTCTATAAAATTACAGAAGAAATTTTTCCTAACCTTAAGAAAGAAGCCTATAAAGATACAAAAAGCATATAAAACATCAAATAGACAGTATCAGAAAAGTTCTCTTCCCCATATAATAATCAAAACACAAAAGTAACAGGAAAAAGGAATAATATTAAAAGCTGCAGTGAAAAAAGAAGAAACATTATAAACACAGACCAATAAGAAGTACTTCTAACTTCACAATAGATATTCTAAAAGACTGAATGACCTAGACAGATGTTCTAAAGACTCTAAGATACCACAGATGCCAGTGCACAATACTCTAAGAAAATTTTCTTTGTTTTCTTTTCTTTTTTTATTGGATATTTTATTTACATTTTAGGTGTAATCCCCTTTCCCCCTTCCCCCACCCCCAGGAACATCCTAGTCCACCCCTCCTCCTTCTTCTATGAGGATGTGCCCCCACACACCCTTCAACTCCCTCCTCTCCACCCACGATTTCCCCCTCACTGGGGTATTTAGCCTTCACTGGACCAAGGACTTCCTCACCCACCAATGCCTGACATTGCCATCCTCCCCTACATATACAACTGGAGCCATGGATCCCTCCCTATGTGCTCCCAGGCTGATAGTTTAGACCCCGGGAGCTTTGGTTGGTTGGTATTGTTGCTCTCCTCATGGAGCTGCAAACCCTTTCAGCTCCTTCAGTCTTCTCTCTCACTCCTCCATTGGGAACCCCATGATCAGTTCAGTGGTTAGCTGTGAGCGTCCATGCCTCTCTCTCTCTCTCTCTCTCTCTCTCTCTCTCTCTCATTCATGTATATCCTTAGAGGTCTAACAAAACTTTCAAACATCATAGTTTCCAGTTTCCTGTTATTTTTAAGAGACAGTCTCACAGCTGACTTCTCAGTCCTTTTGGAATCTTTCAGACCCTCTTTCAAGATGTTCACTAAGCTGAGGGTGTAGTAATTATGCTATACACATACCCATTGGGCTGGACCCCCCATAATCTTTTAAATTCTGTACTATAACCACTTCCAGTTTTCTGTAAGAGTCTCCATCTGCTGCAAAGAGAAACTTCACTGGTGTTCAGTGAGAGCTTCACTTATCTGATGGTATAAAGATGAGCTGTAGAATACAGTTTAGGATTGTGCTGATCTAATAAAGTGGCAGTAGCAAATTCTCCTCTAAGATGAATAACCTGGATATGTGGTTAAGTTTCTAACATCAGGCACATTTTGCTTCCTGATGATTAGGCTGATGAGAGAGAGAGAATATTCTCTCCAGAATGAGACCCCAAATTTGTTACCAAATCAATGCTCAGCATTGAAATCATATACACATAAGCAACACTAAGGGAACTCAGCAGGTTATATTTTCATATTTATGCCCTTAAATATAATTAACAACAAAAATCAAAGAGAAACAGATCATCAGTTTGAAAGTGAGTAGGAGAGTTGAAGAGTTGAAGAGGCAAGAGAAGAAAGGAAAGTGATATTATTATATTTTAATTAATATAAAAATAATCCAGGAAAATGTGCACAAAACACAAAACTAATGCTAAATGAAAGCAGTGAGTGCAGCTTTCTCATTCTTCTCAACAGGGGCTATCAGGAGAATGTACAACAGAAAACTTGCTTCTCTAGTTCATGTGGCATGAAACCAAAGGGACTATGCTTAATAAGAATCAGGATGTATGAACGTGATTTTAATAGCATAAGAGTAAAGTAAGTCTTGATTCTGGGATGATATGTTAAGTGAGGCACCTGAGTAAGGTGTCAATGTAATCTGTTCTTCACACTACTTGCCATGTTTGATATTAATTCTCTAGTGAATTCTCCATTGAAATATACATTTCCTAAGAGGTTCAGTGTCATTAACCTATCTACAGCATTCACCCAGTTTCTAGAACACAACAACTATTCAACACATACTTTTGAAAATAATGAATGTATGATTTTTTTTATATCTGGTTGTGAAAACTTATTGGTTAGAGTCATCAAAAATATACACTATAACATCCAATGTAACCTGAGTAAGAATCCTAAGTAAAATATGATCTAAACCATGAATGCATTTAGAAAAGTAATTTAAACTCAACCTCTCCTCACCATCATTTATAGAAACAAAGATTGTATATATGAGCATGTATGTAAACAAATTATTAACCTAAGATAATAGCTTGTGAATATAATCCAATTGATAGAATCCTTGGCTTATATATTTGAAATCAAGTTCTAGACCCCCAGAGCACATAAACTGAGTGTTAGATACATGTGAGTTGAATACATGATAAATGTAGATAGAAGATCAGAAGTTCAAAGTCTTCCTTAGCAAATTAAAAGTCAATCTTGATTACATAAGACTATATTAAAAAGAGAATAATTTACAAACATCATTGAATACACAACTTAGTGAAGGAAACTTTGACAGCTACTTATGAACATTGCGTGTATATAGTATAATGTATGCATGCATGATTGTATGTATGCATGTTCTTCAAGTGAGTTCAGGTACCAGCATGCCATAGTACATACACAATGGTCACAATTCAATGTCACTAACTTTCCTGATTTGCCAAAGTTTTGACACAAGGTCTTTTTCTGTCATACACTTCTCCATATTCAGGCTAATGTACTAGGAAGTTTTCAGTGATGATCCTGTCTCTACCACTCCTCTGCCAACAGAGTCAGGAGACACTTTGAATGAAAGTTAACTTGTGCTCAGTGGTCAACCAGTTTAAACAAGGGAATATCAAGGACATAATATAGAACTTAATGAAAGTAAAATTAACAATAGAGTTGAGATGACTCTTCAGATAGAGAATCATTGAGCCTTATTTTTTCCCTTATAGCATATAAATTTTACCAGCTATCACTTCTCTGAGGAATGAATTATGAAATATTAACTCTTATCTTGAAAACATCAATACCTCTTTCTCTGTATTACTTTCTAGGTAAAATTACATTTTTATATTCTTGCCTATAAAAATTTTGGTGGCCTCAAATAATTACTCAACTTTGCATATCATCACTACATTTACCAAAACACCTATCCAATAGAGTATGTTACATCAACCACTAAAATACTAAAAGAAAAATCAGGGTACATAAATGAAAAAGAGCCAAAATAGTTCACTATTATACTTCATTTAATATCTTCTAACATGAACTAACATGAATAAAATATCAATGTGAATGATTTACCTAAGATTATTTGTGATCCTGTACCTCCCATGATTACCAAGTGAAAGTGCATCAATGCTCACATGAAGAGGAAAACAAGATGTTACTTGAGATTGACAGACTCCTTGAAAATTAATTGTGTTTGTGTGTGTGAAATGAACTGCTCAGTACTCACTGTGAATGATGTAATGATCCCTAATGCATTGAATTCACACTGGAATCCAAACCCACTTCAGAGACTTATCCTCAGTGACAAACAATGACAGTGGAAACAATTTTGCAGCTATAAAATCACAGTAACTTTGAACTTCTTGCTATGAAATGAATTTTTGTTTCAAGAGGTAAGATTCTTTATTTTGCTGGTAAATGGAGATATTTTGGTCTTTGAAATTGCACTATATTTATAAGCATGGTATACAAAGGAGTCAAATGGAATCAAGTAAATATATAACAGAAGGAAAATAAATGTTATGACATGAATTAATATTTACATAGACAAATTATTCAGAATAGTTAATTTTCTTTTTAAACTTTATAAAAAAAAAACAGATTTTTTCTCATTCAATACACCCAGATCACAGTTTCTCCTGCCTTCACTCTTCCCAGCTACCCTGTAGTTTTCAAAGATTCTTTAAATATCCATCCATTGCTAAGACCAGAAATTAACATGACCTTGAAAGATGTACACATGTAGCATTCGGCCAAAAGAATAAAGAATTCAATACTTTGGAAATACTTTGGTTTCTTAATGTAGGTGGATATCTTGTGCAAAGACTTGCATTGTTTGTAAATTTTCAGCATCACTGGACAGATTAACATGTAAACATAAAATGTGAGAGATGAGAGTCAATCTGCCCCTTATGAAAGAACAAAGATACTTTTCTTAACTTCTTTCAGTTTGAATATTTACTGAGCAGTGTCCTCGTTTTAAATTTATGTGAATTTATTCCATCACACTCCAGTTAAGAAATGCTGTGGCACTGGCATATTTCAATTAAAAATGAAAATGATATTTAATATTATTCATATTTTACATGATGAACTTGATATTCAAATTATTGTAAAGAATGATTTATTTAGAGTTAATTAGCATATTTCTTGAGCTTAAATAGAAAGTTCCATTTATAAATTTAGTGTGATCTCTAATCTACTTCTCAATTCTGAAGAGAAATTTATCATCTTTGTAAAAGTTGATGAAGACATGTTCTTATTTACAGAATTGATAGATTTTCTGACCAGTGTCACCAACAAAGCATCTCTCTGTGTATTTTCCATTGGAAACCTGAAATGCTGTCAGTCCTTAATTTGTATGTGGCCTCAAGTGCATGCGTAATCTTTATTAATAGTGTGAATACTAAAATGAATATCCTGAGCCCAAACTGTCTTATTCTTCTCTTCATTTCTTATTCTCTTTTTAAAATTTTGTTGTTTCTATTTTTTGTGTGTGTGTGTGTGTGTATGAGTGTTGCATGCACGTGGACATATACATACACCAAAGGCATATCTGGTGCCTGTGAACCACAGAAGAGTTCACTAGATCCCCAGAACTTGAACTACAGACTGCTATGAGAAACTCAGTGAAAGCTAGAGATCAAATCTGGGTTGTCTGCAAGTACAAAAAGTACTCTTAATAATTGAACCACCTCTCCACTCCATTATTGTTATGTCTTCATATACATATGTGTGTGTGTGTATAAATTAAAATTACTACCTTCTAAAAAATTAAAATAAAAGAAATAAATAAATTAATGTTTCATAGGCATAAAAATGAAAACATAAAATTTTAAATCCTGTGCTAGTGATTTAGAAAGCATTCAATAATATTAGCCATTAAATAATGATATGTTTTTAGATTTTAACCCTTTTTGCATTTATAATAACTCAATTGTTATTAAGAATCATATTATTGTTTATTTGTCTATTCATTTGTGTGACGATAATGGTGTAGAAAACATACCTTATGTGTGGATGTCAAAGGACAACATTCAGGAGTAGTTTCTATCCTCTCTTCATCTGAGTTCTTCTGAGAAATTGAACTCTGGCTGTCATGTGTCAGGCTTGGTAGCAAGAGTCTTTATCTAAAACATAGTCTCATCAGGCTGTTTCATAATTTTAATTCTACAGCTTTAATAGGAATTAAGTATATTTTATTATAAATGTAAGTAAATGTTGCATATAATTTTAACATTTTTACCATTTCTGCTTAATTTTCAAAGTCTTATATTGCACAAATATATGTAAACAATAAAATTACTGAGTAAATACATCCATTGTTAATCTAACTTTTCAATCATATATTAGTTTGTAGTGTTCTACATGTCTGTATCAAATAAAATGAACCATACTATTTAGAAATCCCTTCCTATTTTGTCTCAATTACAGACTTCATCTGCCAGCAGCTACACTACGCAATGGCTTGCCTGGAGGATGGGAACCACACTGCAGTGACAGCGTTCATTTTATTGGGATTAACAGACAATCCAGTCCTTCGAGTCATCCTCTTCACCATTATCCTGTGCATCTACCTGGTGACTGTGTCTGGGAACCTCAGCACTATCCTTCTCATCAGAGTCTCTTCCCAGCTCCATCACCCCATGTACTTTTTTCTCAGCCACTTGGCTTCTGTTGACATTGGCTACTCTTCTTCTGTCACACCCAATATGCTTGTCAGTTTTCTGTTAGATAAAAGTACCATCTCCTACCTTGGATGTGGCATACAGCTCAGCTTAGTTGATTTCTTTGGGACAGCTGAATGTTTCTTTCTGGACGCCATGGCTTATGATCGCTTCATGGCAATCTGCAACCCACTGTTTTATTCCACCAAAATTTCCACACAAGTTTGTGTTCAGTTAGTTGTGGGATCTTATATAGGAGGTCTTCTTATGCTTCCTTTGCTATGGTTTTCTTTTTTACTTTTCTCTTCTGTGGACCAAATATAATCAATCATTTTTTCTGTGATTTTGCTCCTCTGATTGAGCTCTCTTGTTCTGATGTCAGTATCTCTGTAGTTGTTACCTCATTTTCTGCTGGCTCAGTTACTATGCTAACAGTGTTTGTCATTGCTATTTCCTATATGTACATTCTCATCACCATCCTTAAGATGCGCTCCACTGAGGGTAGACAGAAGGCCTTCTCCACCTGCACCTCTCACCTCACTGCAGTCACTCTGTTCTATGGGACCATCACATTAATTTATGTGATGCCCAAGTCCACCTTTTCTACAGACCAAAACAAGGTAGTGTCTGTGTTCTATATGGTAGTAATTCCTATGTTGAACCCCCTCATCTACAGTCTCAGGAATAATGAAATTAAGAGTGCTCTGAGGAGACAGCTTGGGAGAAAAACATTCTCTTAGAATGATCTGTCATTTTTTTCAAACTTAGTATAATAAGAGCCTTTATGAAAGATCAGCATGACTACCGTCTGACATTTTGTTACTAGCTTTCTTCCTTACTCCTTTGCCACTCTTATCTTTTTCCTCCCAGGATATATAGCTATTTTGTTTCATTACAATTACTATTTCATATTTTCACATCTGTCTTTGAGAATTTTATACAAAGTATTCGCATCATTTTTACCATCTCTCCTCAATTCCTCCAAGTATTATAGCTCCCTTTCCCAACTCCATCTTTTTTTATCTTATAATACTTGTTTTGTCTGTATATACTTTTGTGTGTAGGCATCTCCTGGAGTGTGGTTATCCTAACAAAGGAAATACCCTTAAAGACAATTGACTTTCCTCATCTCAAATATCAATTGTCAATTACTCTTCAAATAGACATCATGCCAAACTCCCATCTCCATGCTAAGATTTTGTCTGGTTAGATTTTATATACACTGACACAGATACCATGAGTTCATATATATTACCATGATGATGTGTCTGGAAAAAAAGGTTTCTTTATTGTCCAAAGTTTTTTTTTTGTAGTCATCCACTACCTCTAGCTCTTTCAGTCCCCCCCACACACACGCACACATACACACTCCTTGACAATGGCTCATTTCCTTATAGAGAAGAGGGGAGTGATACAGATATACCTTTAAAGCTATGTCTTCCATTGTCTCTAATTCTCTGCAAAGTATATCCTGATTATAGTTTCCCATTCGTTTATTCCTCATTGTTCCTCTTCACCTTTTCTCCCCTGTGCTTGGAGTCCACCCCTTTTCTGAATCTGTAACTTTCAAAATGTCTCATAATACATTTAGTTATTTTAATTTGGGGATATATATTATAGTGTTTCCATTTATAATTTTAGTTTTACTCTATTCATGAATAGGTGAAGATCTTGCATTTATAGGTCTAATAGTCTTTTTGCATTCAGCATTAGCTTTTTCAAAGGCTAGAGATTCAATTTAAAATTCTCTAGTGTTGGATCTAATATTTTTCTATTTAGATTTGAAGTTAATCTTTGTAAATGTCAGTGAAAGAGTCATTTGAATCCTCGGTTATCTTTGTAGATGATTCAGATCATCCTTGTTTATCAACCTTGTTCCAAGAAATTAAGGCTATTATATAGCATTGTTTGATAATGGCATCATCAAACATAATCTGTACTCTTAATTCAGAATATGGACCTTCACCTCAGAACTGACCCTTGAAAATGTTAGTGATGCTAGTCCTATTTTCTCACTCCATAACTGAAGCCTCATTTTTCAACCATGCTAGTCATTCTAGTTGAGGGCCAGGTTCTAAGATGGGTCATCAACTCTCTCCAATCTTTTGGAATTATACAATTTTATGTAACCCAATTATTAAGTTTCTGTCTTACATATGGTAAATATAAGCCATAGGTCATTGTGGTGTCTTTAAATCTCTTTAAGTCTAGTGTATCTATGGGCTGCCACTCAAATTCTATTTTTTGAGTATTTTATTGGATATTTTATTTATTTACATTTCAAATGTTATCCTCTTTCCCAATTCTCACCTGCTTAAAACCCCTATCCCATTCCTCCTTCTCTTTTTTGCCTTTATACCATTTTAATCATATGCAAGTATTAAAGTCAGTTCTAGGTTGAGGAACTAAGAATACCTCTTTGTTCTAGCCTAATGTCAGATTCCTGCCTGAAACCCATTTTTTTTGTCCTTGGACAATGTCAGATTCCCATCAAGCAGCCCCCAAAGCTCTCCACATTTCCCTCTTTTTTATTTCATAAGCAAGACTGAAACTGTCTTAGGTTGTTCTATCAA
Source organism: Grammomys surdaster (assembly GCF_004785775.1). NCBI lineage: Eukaryota > Metazoa > Chordata > Mammalia > Rodentia > Muridae > Grammomys > Grammomys surdaster. The sequence continues at coordinate 1,241,565 of NW_021604629.1, read as the reverse complement.
GAATGCCTTCCTTACCCATCATGGAATATGCATTATCAAAGGCAATGCACTCATGTCTTAGGTTGATAAAAGTCTGGGAATAATTTTACCCATCCTTGGCTTGCCAGCCTGTTAAAGTAATAACTGTGTATGGGAGTCCAATTTCAGGTTCAAATCATGTACTTTGGCTGTCAACATGTTGATGTTGTTAAAGACAAGTTTTCATACAATGGGCAGGAATAAAACTTTTCCCATGACAAGGGCTTGTGTGATCAAGCTATGTATACCATTCTTGACGCTTGGCCAAAATGGAAATGCCAACCTCAAGCCATAAATAATTTTATCAGCAGCATCTGCAGCATCAAAGCTCAGCAGAGCAGCATTCTTTAAATTAATAGTCTCACTATGCAATGTTCAAACACCCAGAGAGTTGTTAGAATTATGCCAAATACCCTGCAAGTGTATTTAAACTTTTTCCTAATTATAATGACTATCATTGTAAATTTTAGAAGTAATACAATTCAATTGGCATTTGGCATGGCACTCGAGATGGCTCCTTACTCTTAAACTCTGAACTTCATTCCAATAATTTGAATAGGATAAAGAGCATAAATCTGATGTTCCAAATGTCTATCTAAATCCTTTTGTATACTCAACACATTAGTAATTTTTTTTTTGCCAAATGTTTAACAAAGGTAGCTGTCTTAACTTCTTGTGTCAAAGCAATTGCAGAAGCAGTGGAGCTAGCAATTAATGTAATTAAAGCTATTATACCAGCCATAATCAGGTCCACTACCCTCTTGCTTCTGCTTAAAGACTAACTCACTTCTTGTAGTACTTGCAAGCTTTTTTCAGTAATACTCATGGCAATAAGACAAAAGCTGGTTGATAGAACCCTGTAACAGACATATCAGGTTTCAAGACACTATTATAATTAGAAAGTGTACAATCAATGAAACTTACATTAAATACTGTAAAAGAAACAAAAATAATTTTAACTTGACAATTAATAGAACCTTAACACATACACTAATACTTGTTTGAAATCAAGATTGTGCCCTGACTTTATCTCTTGCTAATATAACATCATAGAAAACTGCAGCTAACATGCACATATGTCTCTGAAAATGTCTAGATGCAGCTTTCCAAATGAAGACTGTTATTTCCAATATTGGATTGATTTCTATACCAGTGCATGATTGAGTCTGAATAACTGGTCACATTTAATAACAGTACAAGAGTCATTATAACTTCTCTTTTTTATTCTTTGTTCCACAGAATCTAAAAACTTGAGGCAAAGCAGCTTGTCCCATCTGGGATATAGGCAAGCAAAGGTGGATCAGGAACATATGTCCAATACAGCTTCCCAGTCATCATTGCTAGGGTACTTAACAAGCTCACAGGTCAGCATCATTCTTTGTCCTAGCATCAACATGTCTCACCAATCACTCTGGTAGCCACCATGCTCCTTCAGCATCCTGCAGAAAAAAATACAAAAAATCTGCCCCAGATTAGGTACCTCATTGGGATCATGCCATATACCAGTAAGTGGATCCTTCCTTTTCACCTAAGCATAAGTATGCCTAGGTGTAGGGTGCCATAGACACTCAGCAGAAAGTTCCTTGGCATCCAAATTCTTTTAAATTGGATATTTTATTTATTTACAATACAGTTGTCATCCTTTTCCCCATTTCCCCTCTCTAGAACCCTCTATCTTATCCCCCCTCCTCCTTTATGCCTTTATACCATTTTGATTACATGTATGAATTAAGGTCACCAATTTTTTAAAATTTTAAAATAAAAGAGCATGGTTTAAATAAATGTGTGGTGTACAGAGATATTCCTCCCCCTTTTAATTTTATGAGAATACTGTTTTAAAGTTCCATGGGTCCCTTCCAAAATACCTTGTCCTTGAGGAATCCCAGTAATATTGATAACATTAAACTGTTGACAAAAGTCTCAAATGCTTGACTACAATAGCCAGTTCCATTATCTTTTTATTTTGTTTTTTATTATCTTTTTTATTTTGCTTGTTTTTATTGGATATTTTATTTATTTACCTTTCAGATGTTATTCACTTTCCCCATCCCCCCCCCCAAATCTCTTATCCCACTCCCTCCTCCTACTTCTATAATGCTGTGCTCCACGCAACCACCCATTCCTGTCTCCCTGCCCTCAAATTCTCCCACACTGGGGCATCCAGCCTTCCAGGTACCAAGGCCCTCCTGATGTATGACAAGGCCATCCTCAACTATATATACAGCTGGAGCCATGGGTCCCTCCATGTGTGTTCCCAGGTTGGCAGTTTAGACCCTGGGAGCTCTGGTTGGTTGGTATTATCACTTTCCCTATGTGGCCACCAGCCCCTTCAGCTCCCTCAGTCTTCTCTCTAACTCCTCCATTGGAACCCTGTGATCAGTTCAATGGTTAGCTGAAAGCATCTATCTCTGTATATGCCAGGCTCTGGCAGAGCTTCTCAGGAGACAGGTATATCAAGCTACTGTCAGCATGTACTTCCTGGCATCCACAATACTGTCTGCACATGATGACTGCACATTGGATGGATCCCCAAGTGGGGCACATTTTCTGTATCCTTTTCTCTGTTCAAGGACATCTGGGTTCTTTCCAACTTCTGGATATTATAAATAAGTCTGCTATGAACATAGTGGAGTATGTGTCCTTGTTATATGTTGTAGAATCTTTTGGGTATGTGCCCAGGAATGGTATAGCTGGGTCCTCAGGTAATACTGTGTCCAATTTTCTGAAGAACTGAAAGATTGCTTTCCAGAGTGGTTGTACCAGGTTACAATTCCACCAAGAAGTGTTCTTCTTTCTCCATATCCTTCCCAGCATCTGCTATCACCTGTATTTTTTTCATTGTTAAAGACCGGTCTTAGTCCATGGTGATATGATAGGATGCACAGTATTATTTCAACCTTCTTGTATCTGTAGAGACCTGTTTTGTGACCAGTTATATGATCTATTTTGGAGAAAGTACCATGAGGTGCTGAGAAGTAGGTATATCTTTTGTTTTAGGATGAAATGTTCTATAGAAATCTGTTAAATCCATTTGCTTCACAACTTCTCTTAGTTTCACTGTGTCACTGTTTAGTTTCTGTTTCTATGATCTGTCTACTGCTGAGAGTGGGGTGTTGAAATCCCCCATTATTATTGTGTGAGGTGCAATATGTGCTTTGAGTTTTAGTGAAGTTTCTTTTATTAATGTGAGTACCCTTACAGTTGTAGCATAGATGTTCTGAAGTGAGAGTTATCTTGGTAGACTTTTCCTTTGATGTGTAGGAAGTGTCCTACCTTGTCTTTTTTGATAACTTTAGGTTGAAAGTTGATTTTATTCAATATTAGCATGGCTACACCAGCTTGTTTCTTGGGACCATTTGCTTGGAAATTTGTTTTCCAGACTTTTACTCTGAGGTAGTGTCTGTCTTTGTCATGGAGGTGCATTTCCTATATGCAGCAAAATGTTGGGTCCCATTTACATATCCAGTCCATTAGTCTATGTCTTTTATGGGGGAACTGAGTCAATTGATGTTAAGAGATATTAAAGAAAAGTGATTGTTGCTTCCTGTTTCTTTTTATTAGAGGTGGAATTATTTTTGTGTAGCTATCTTCTTGTGGAGTTGTTGGAAGATTACCTTCTTGCTTTTTCTAGATTATAATTTCCCTCCTTGTGTTGGAGTTTTCCATCAGTTACCCTTTGAAGTGCTGGATTTGTAGGAAGATATTGTGTAAATTTGGTTTGTCATGGAAAATCTTGGTTTCTCCATCTATGATAATTGAGAGTTTTGCTGGGTATAGTAGCCTGGGCTGGCATTTGTGTTCTCTTAGGGTCTGTATGATATCTGTCCAGTATCTTCTGACTTTTATCGTCTCTGCTGAGTGAGAAGTCTGGTATAATTCTTATAGGTCAGCCTTTATATGTTACTTTACCTTTTTCCCTTACTGCTTTTAGTGTTTTGTGCATTCAGTGTTTTGATTATCATGTGATGAGAAGAATTTATTTTCTGGTCTAGTCTATTTGAGGTTCTGTAGGTTTCTTGTATGTTCATAGACATCTCTTTCTTTAGGTTAGGGAAGTTTTGCTCTATAATTTTGTTGAAGATGTTTACTGGCCCTTTAATTTGGGAATCTTTACTCTCATCTATACAAATTATCCTTAGGTTTGATCTTCTCATTGTGTCCTGGATTTCCTGGATGTTTTGGGTTAGGAGCTTTTTGCATTTTACATTTTCTTTGACAGTTTTGTCAATATTTTCCATGATATCTTCTGGACATGAGATTCTCTCTTCTATCTCTTCTATTCTGTTGGTGACTCTTATGTCTACGACTCCTGATTTTTTTCCTTGGTTTTCTATCTCCAGGGTAGTCTCCCTTTGAGATTTCTTTATTGGTTCTACTTCCATTTTTAGATCCTGGATGGTTTTGTTTAATTCCTTCACCTGTTTGGTTGTGTTTTCTTACAGTTCTTTAAGGGATTTTTGTGTTTCATCTTTAAGGGCTTCTACCTGTTTACATTTGTTCTCCTGTACTTCTTTTCTTTTAATATTTTTTATTGGATATATTATTTACATTTCATATATTGTCCCCTTACCCCATCCCCCACCCACCCGGGAACCCCCTATCCCCTTACCCCTCCTCATTCTACTCTGTGGATGTAACCCCTACCTACCCCCCCACTCCCACTTTCCCACCCTCAAAATTCCCACCCCCTGGGGTGTCCAGGCTTCATGAGGTCAAGGATCTCATCTTTCACCTATGCCCAGCAGGGCCCTCCACTCTTATGTATTCAGCTGAAGCCCTGGATCCCTCCCTAAGTGCTCCCAGGCTGGTGGTTTAGACCCTGGGAGCTGTGGTTGGTTGGTATTCTTGCTCTCCTCATGGTGCCACAAACCCTTTCAGCTCCTTCAGTCCTCACTCTAACTCCTCCATTGAGAACCCCATGATCAGTTCAATGGCTAGTTGTGAGCATCTGCCTCTGAATATGTCAGATTCTTGAAGGCCTGTGAGGTGGCATCCATATCAGGCTCTTATCAGCATGCACTTCCTGACTTCCATATCAGCATCTACCTTTGGTGACTGCACATGGGATGGATACTCATGTGGAAAGGTCTTCAAATGGGCCCTCCTTCAGTTTCTGTCCCTCACTTTGTCTCCATATTTGCTCCCTTGAGTGTTTTGTTGCTCCTTCTAAGAAGAACTGAATCACCCCCACTTGGTCTTCCTTCTTTATGAGCTTCATGTGGCCTGTGAGTTGCATCTTGGGCATTTCAAGGTTCTGGGCTAATATCCAATAATCAGTGAGTGAATACCATGTGTGTTCTTTTGTTATTTGCTTACTTCACTCAGGATGATGATTTCTAGTTCCATCCATTTACCTGGGAAACTCTCGAATTCATTGTTTTTAATAGCTGAGTAATACTCCATTGTGTAAATATACCACATTTTTTGAATCCATTCCTCAGTTGAAGGACATCTGGGTTCTTTCCAGCTCCTGGCTATAAATAAGGCTGCTATGAACATAGTTGAGCATATGTCCTTGTTATATGTTCAAGCATCTTCTGGGTATATGCCTAGTAGTGATATAGCTGGATCCTCAGGTAATGCTATGTCAAATTTTTTGAGGAACCACCAGACTGATTTCCAAAGTGACTGTACCATCTTGCAGTCACACCAACAATGGAGGAGTGTTCCTCTTTCTCCACATCCTTGCCAGCATCTACTATCACGTGAGTTTTTAATCTTAGCCATTCTGACTGGTGTGAGATGAAATCTCAGGGTTGTTTTGATTTGCATTTCCCTGATGACTAAGGATACTGAACATTTCTTTAGGTGCTTCTCGGCAATTCGAGTTTCCTCAGGTGAAAATTCTTTGTTAAGCTCTATACTCCATTTTTTAATAGGGTAATTTGGTTGTCAGGAGTCTAACTTCTTGAGTTCTTTGTATATATTGGATATTGGTGCTCTATCAGATGTAGGATTGGTAAAGATCTTTTCCCAATTTGTTGGTTGTCATTTTGTCCTATTGACAGTGTCCTTTGCCTTACAGAAACTTTGCAATTTTATGAAGTCCCATTTGTCAATTCTTGATCTTAGAGAATATGCCATTGGTGTTCTGTTCAGGAACTTTTCCCCTGTTCCCAAATATTCGAGGCTCTTCCGCACCTTCTCTTCTATTAGTTTCAGTGTATCTGGTTTTATGTGGAGGTCCTTTATCCACTTAGACTTGAGCTTTGTACAAGGAGATAAGAATGGACAAATTTTCATTCTTCTACATGTTGTCCTCCAGTTGAACCAGCACCATTTGTTGAAAATGCTGTCCTTTTTCCACTGGACAGTTTTAGCTCTTTTGTCAAAGATCAAGTGACCATAGGAGTGTGTGTTCATTTCTGGGTCTTCAATTCTATTCCATTGATCATCCTGTCTGTCTCTGTACCAATACCATGTAGTTTTTATCACTATTGCTCTGTAGTACAGCTTGAGGTCAGGGATGGTGATTCCTCCAGAAGTTCTTTTATTGCTGAGAATAGTTTTCGCTATCCTGGGTTTTATTTATTCCATATGAATTTGAGAATTTCCTTTTCTAACTCTGTGAAGAATTGAGTTGGGATTTTAATGGGGGATTGCATTGAATCTGTAGATTGCTTTTGGAAAGATGGCCATTTTTATTATATTAATCCTGCCAATCCATGAGCATAGGAGATCTTTCCATCTTCTGAGATCTTCTTCGATTTCTTTCTTCAGGGACTTGAAGTTCTTGTCGTACAGGTCTTTCACTTGCTTGGTTAGATTCACACCAAGGTATTTCATATTATTTGCAACTATTTTGAATGTTGTCATATCCCTAATTTCTTTTTCAATCTGTTTATCTTTCATGTAGAGGAAGGCTACTGATTTGTTTGAGTTGATTTTATAACCAGCCGCTTTGCTGAAGTTTATCAGGTTTAGGAGTTCTCTGGTGGAAGTTTGGGGGTCACTTAAGTATACTATCATATCATCTGCAAATAGTGATATTTTGACTTCTTCCTTTCCTATTTGTATCCGTTTGACTTCTTTTTGTTGTCTAATTGCTCTGGCTAGGACTTCCACTACTATATTGAATAGGTAGGGGGAGAGTGGGCAGCCTTGTCTAGTCCCTAATCTTAGTGGGATTGCTTCAAGTTTCTCTCCATTTAGCTTGATGTTGGCTACTGATTTGCTGTAAATTGCTTTTTACTAAGTTTAGGTATGGGCCTTGAATTCCTGATCTTCCCAAGACTTTTATCATGAAGGGATGTTGAATTTTATCAAATGCTTTCTCAGCATCTAGTGAGATGATCATGTGGTTTTTTTCTTTGAGTTTGTTTATATAGTGGATTACATTGATGGATTTCCGAATATTGAACCATCCCTGCATTCCTGGGAAAAAAACCTACTTGATCATGATGGATGATTGTTTTGATGTGTTCTTGGATTCGGTTTGCTAGAATTTTATTGAGTATTTTTGCATGGATGTTCATAAGGGAGATTGGTCTGAAGTTCTCTTTCTTTGTCGTGTCTTTGTGGGGTTGGGTATGAGTGTAATTGTAGCTTCATAGAACGAATTGAGTAGTGTTCCTTCTGTTTCTATTTTGTTGAATAGTTTGAAGAGAATTGGTATTAGGTCTTCCTTGAAGGTCTGATAGAATTCAGCACTAAAACCATCTGGTCCTGGGCTTTTTTTAGTGGGGAGACTTTTAATGACTGCTGCTATTTCCCTAGGGGTTATGGGACTATTTAGATGGTTTATCTGCTCCTGGTTTAACTTTGGGACCTGGTATCTGTCTAGGAAATTGTCCATTTCATCCAGGTTTTCCAGTTTTGTTGAGTATAGGCCTTTGTAGTAGGATCTAATGATTTTTTGAATTTCTTCAGTTTCTGTTGTTATGTTTCCTTTTTCAGGTCTGATTTTGTTAATTTGCATACTGTCTCTGTGCCCTCTGGTTAATCTGGCTAAGGGTTTATCTATCTTGTTGATTTTCTCAAAGAACCAGCTCCTGGTTTGATTGATATTTTGTATTGTTCTTTCTGTTTCTACTTGGTTGATTTCAGCCCTGAGTTTGATTATTTCCTGCCTTCTACTCCTCCTGGGTGTATTTGCTTCTTTTTGTTCTAGAGCTTTTAGTTATGCAGTCAAGTTGTTAGTGTGTGCTCTTTCCAGTTTCTTTTTGTAGGCACTTAGAGCTATGAGTTTTCCTCTTAGCACTGCCTTCGTGGAGTCCCACAAGTTTTGGTATGATGTGTCCTCATTTTCATTGAATTCTAAAAAGTCTTTAATTTCTTTCTTTATTTCTTCCTTGACCAAGTCATCATTGAGTAGAGAGTTGTTCAGTTTCCATGTGCACATGGGTTTTCCATTGGTTTTGTCATTATTAAAGACCAGTCTTATTCCGTGGTGATCTGATAAGATGCAATGGATTATTTCAATCTTTTTGTATCTGTAGAGGCCTGTTTTGTGACCAATTATATGGTCTATTTTGGAGAAGGTACCATGAGGTGCTGAGAAAAAGGTATATTCTTTTGTTTTAGGATGAAATGTTCTATAGATGTCTGTTAAGTCCATTTGGTTCATAACTTCTGTTAATGTCAAAGTGTCTCGGTTTAGTTTCTGTTTCCATGATCTGTCCATTGCTGAGAGTGGGGTGTTGAAATCCCCCACTATTATTGTGTGAGGTGTAATGTGTGTTTTGAGCTTTAGTAAAGTTTCTTTTATGTATGTTGGTGCCCTTGCATTTGGAGCATAGATGTTCAGAATTGAGAGTTCACCTTGGTAGATTTTTCCTTTGATGAGTATGAAGTGTCCTTCCTTATCTTTTTTGATTAATTTTGGATGAAAGTCGATTTTATTTGCTATTAGAATGGCTACTCCAGCTTGTTTCTTGGGACCATTGGCTTGGACAATTGTTTTCCACCCTTTTATTCTGAGGTAGTGTCTGTCTTCGTCACTGAGGTGCGTTTCTTGTATGCAGCAAAATTCTGGGTCTTGTTTGTGTATCCAGTCTAATAGTCTGCGTCTTTTAATTGGGGAATTGAGACCATTGATGTTAAGAGATATTTAAGAAAAATGATTGTGGCTTCCTGTTATTTTTGTTATTAGAGGTAAAGTTATGTTTGTATAGTTATCTTCTTTTGGGGTTGTTGGAAGATTACTTCCTTGCTTTTTGTAGGTTGTAGTTTCCCTCCTTGTGTTGGCATTTTCCATCAATTATCCTTTGAAGTGCTGGGTTTGTGGCAAGATATTGTGCAAATTTGGTTTTGTCATGGAATATCTTGGTTTCACCATCTATAGTGATTGAGAGTTTTGCTGGGTATAGTAATCTGGGCTGGCAATTGTGTTCTCTTAGGGTCTGTATGATGTCAGTCCAGGCTCTTCTGGCTTTTATAGTCTCTGGTGAGAAATCTGGTGTAATTCTTATAGGTCTGCCTTTATATGGTACTTGACCTTTTTCCCTTACTGCTTTTAGTATTTTTTCTTTGTTTTGTGCATCTGATGTTTTGATTATTATGTGACGGGAGGTATTTCTTTTCTGGTCTAGTCTATTTGGTGTTCTGTAGGCTTCTTGTATGTTTATGGGCATCTTGTTCTTTAGGTTAGGGAAGTTTTCCTCAATAATTTTGTTGAAGATATTTAGTGACCCTTTAAGTTGGGAATGACCCTTCATTCTCATCTATACCTATTATCCTTAGGTTTGGTCTTCTCATTGTGTCCTGGATTTCCTGGATGTTTTGAGTTAGGAGTTTTTTGCATTTTGCATTTTCTTTGACAACTGTGTCAATATTTTCCACCGTATCTTCTGCATTTGAGATTCTCTCTTCTATCTCTTGTATTCGGTTGTTGATGCTTGCATCTATGACTCCTGATCTCTTTCTTAGGTTTTCTATTTCCATGGTTGTCTCCCTTTGAGCTTTCTTTATTGTTTCTATTTCCATTTTCAGATCCTGAATGTTTTTGTTTAATTCCTTCTTTGTGTTTTCTTACATTTCTTTAAGGGATTTCTGTGATTCCTCTTTAAGGGCTTCTATCTGTTTACTTGTACTCTCCTGTATTTCTTTAAGGGAGTTACTTAATTCCTTCTTATAATCCTCTATCATCATCATGAGAAGTGATTTTAATTCTGAATCCTGCTTTTCAGGTGTGATGGGGTGTTCAGGGCTTGCTATATTGGGAGAACTAGGTACTGATGATGCCAAGAAACTTTGATTTCTGTTGCTTATGTTCTTGCGCTTGCCTTTTGCCATCTGGTTAACTCTAGTGTTACCTGCCCTCACTGTGTGAGACTGGAGTCTGTATATCTAGTTGTCTGGCTTGTTGCAGAGCTCCTCAGAGTCCAGATGTCTCTGTAGTCTTATGATCCTAATCTCTTTGGTGTCTGCTGCTCTGAGTGCAGTCGCTCCTCGGCTGCTCTGAGTGCAGTGGCTCCTCTAGGATGACTCAAGAGTCAGTATCTCCACAGGAGCAGACCAATTCTGTGTCTGCCCCAGCCCAAAGGACCAGGCAGGGGAGGAAGGGAAGTGGAGTTCTGGAGGGGCGGGGTTTGGGTAGCTGCTGTGTCCTGACTGTCCCTGGCT
>NW_021604629.1:1189427-1230974 GCF_004785775.1 Grammomys surdaster | reverse complement strand
CCCAGCCCAAAGGACCAGTCAGGGGAGGAAGGCTCTCCTGTACTTCTTTAATGGAGTTATTTCTGTCTGTCTTAAAGTCCTCTATCATCATCATGAGATGTTATTTTAATTCTGAATCTTGCTTTTCTGGTGTCATAGAGTGTCCAGGGCTTGTTGTGGTGGAAGAACTGGGTTCTGATGATGCCAAGTAACCTTGGCTTCTTCTGCTTATGTTCTTACACTTGCATTTAGCCATCTGGTTAACTCTAGGGCTACCTGCACTCACTGTCCCTGACTGGAGCCTGTCTTTTCAGTTATCTTGTTTGTGCCAGAACTCTTCAGAGTCCAGATGTCTCTGTGATCCTGAGTTCCTAGCTGGAAGAACTGCTGGAAATCAGGCCGCCGCTGGGATCCTACTCTGAGTACAGTGGTTTCTTCTCTGCTCTGGGTGCACTAGTTCCTCTTGGGTGGCTCAGGCTATGGTATCTTCACTGGAGCACAACATCTAAGTGTCTGCCCCCAGCCAAAAGGACCAAGCAAGAGGTGGAATAGGAATGGTATTCTGGAGGGGTGGGGTTTGGGTGGCTGATGGGTCCTGAGTGCCTCAGGCTTCCAGTTATAGCTCTGGGGAATAGGATAGTGGTAGAGGGTTCTTACCCGCCTCTCGGAGTGCAGTGGTTTCTCTAGGATGGTTCAGGATATGGTGTCTTCATGAAAGCAAACCAGTTAGGTCTTCTTGTAATTCTTTAACGGATTTTTGTGTTTCCTCTTTAAGGGCTTATACCTGTTTACCTGTGTTCTCCTGCATTTCTTTGAGGGAGCTATTTATGTCCTTCTTAAAGTCCTCTATCATCATCATGAGAAGTGATTTTAAATCTGAATCTTGCCTTTCTGGTGTGATAGGGTATTCAGGACTTGCTATGATGGCAGAACTGTGTTGTGATGATGCCAAATAATCTTAGTTTCTGATGCTTATGTTTTTGCACTTGCCTTTTGTCGGACTGTGTAAGGGTATCCTGGGTCATGGTTGAGCAGATACCTAGAACCCCAAGACTCTGCATGAGACTCTGTGTGAGACTCTGTGTGAGAACTGACAGGAGTTCAGTGCCCTCCAGAATCCAGGGTCCTGAAAAGCAGTCATGTCTTCTTAGAATTACATTGTTCAGTCACATAGGCCAGACTATAGGCCTCAGGCCTTAGGGATTTACATACTGATGAAGGCCAGAGGGCAGAGCAAATTAAGCATGCCTCCCCCAGGTCCTCCCCCAATCTTCCCCCTTTCTCCCTCCCTATATAACTCGGGACTGCCCTGAGTTCTGGGGGCTATGCCTAGATCCATCCACCATCTGCCATGACAATAAACCTTTCTGGAACCAAGGACTTCCTCGTGTCATTGGGGCCTGCCACCGCCAAAGCCTTCAGGCTGCTGGAACCATAGGGTTCCTCCCGAATGTGAGACCCGCTGCAGCATGGAAGCCCCTCTGGGCCCCCACCACTGTGGCAGTCTCTAAATTATCCCCACATTTTGGCACCCAACATGGGGCACAGACACCCACAGATTTCAAGAACCAGGCCACCCCAGTCTGCTATAGAACATAGCCGAGCTTCCCACCCTGCTTGTCCGGTGCTGTGAGAAATTGACTCAGTGAAGATTCCATGCTTCTCCAATGCTGACTAAAGCTACAGCTGCTTAATCTCTCACTTGGAGGATCTCTGTCTTCCAGCCACGAGGACCCACATTGTCAAACAAGCTGGCCAGGCTGCCGAGTCTGCTAAGCAAGTACAGTCTCTCCCACGGGTGCTGCTACGGTCTTTTTCGTCTTCCCCTATCCCTCTCCTTTTCTCGGCTGTGGGTTGTCCAGCGTGAACCCACATGTCCCTCTTAGTCCTGAGAGCCAAGGGCTTGAGACCAGTCAGTCCCTGGCTCCCTCAGAGCACAGGGATCCCCAATCCCTTTCATTTTTCTCAGCAGTGAGTTGTCCGACGTGAGCCCACATGCTCCTGTCTCGGTCCTGAGAACCAAGGACTTGAGACCAGTCAGTCTCCAGCCAACTTCTGGTCCAGAGATTCCCAGTCCAAGAGCTCTACAACCCTGTGGAACAAGAGTGAAAATTCCCCATGCTGAGTGGGGCCCCACCACGCTTGCCCGGTGTTACAGGAAATAAACTCAGCCAAGATCCCGTGTGCTCCTGTCATGCTGAGCTACAATCTCAGCCTATTGCATCATGAAATACACACAGACCCACAACACAACAGATATTCATGCCCGCGCGTGCCCACGCATGGGCCTACATCATTCCCTACAGGTGGTAGAATATTTGGACAAAGCCAACTCCAAGTGTACCCCCCACTGGCACCCGCCAAGAAACTCTCAATGGAACCGTGAGTAACCCCAGCCTAGTCCCCAAGACTAGGTGGGACTCTCTCTATCCTTTCTCCATCTTTCTTTCTCCATGTGTTTTGGGCCAACGTTTTCTCTTTGAATCTTAGCTACCACTAGCTCCTGCCTGGCTCAAAAGACTAGGTCTATCTCTCTCTCCCTCTTCTCCACATGTTCCCTACAAGATGGCGGACCTCCATTCTTTACCCCTCCCCCAAAAAATCTCTCATGGTCTGCCTGCCAAAAGGTTTACCCCTCCCCCAGAGGCCAGCCTTTCCCTCTCTGCCTGCTGGCTTCTCAAAAACAACAAAACTTCTTCCCTGAAAGCTGCTACACACTGCCTGCCAACAGAAGTTCTCCCCCCTCACCTCTAACTGAGAACAGCCGTTGGCTTCTCCCAAGAACTACTCTTTGCTGGCCTCCAGATGTCTCCCCTCCATGGCTCAGTCCTACACAGCCTTTCACTCCTTCTGACTCTGTTATCAAACTTCTTTCTGTTTCTCGCTTTAAACTTTTCTTCAAAGTTAGCCTTTCTTTTCTCTAAGAAAAACAAAGGGAGGAATGCCCTGGCTTCTAACAGGCCCCCTCCCCCACTGATTTTAAACCCTTCACTAATAATTTTCTCCCAAACAGAGATACCTACAGCAACGTTTGTGCTTTTCAACCAAAAATTTTTTGCTTTTGGTTTAAATGTCTCCTTTTCTCTCTAATACCCATGATATATTCCCAACATTTTTTTCAACTTTTAAAATTTCTTCAAGGTTTGAAAGTCATCTAAATCTACTTCCACAGGTTAAATCAACATGCTGACCACCACCTTTCAGCTTTTAATTAACAACTAATTTTCCTTCACAGACAAACTGTGGATGATTACCCCAGATATTATTAACACAATGTTTTCTCCTTCAGCCATCCAATTTCCTCAAACACCTTTGACTTTCCAAGAGTGACTTAATGCTCAATATCCAGATGCCTCTCCATCGGAGGTGCTGCTTCCCTGTGATTATATCCACAGATCCCACAGAGACAAGCTGCCTACACCTCGTCAGACCACAGACTCCAGAGATGAGCTGACGTCGAGACAGTGCCACCTTCTGGAACTTGCTAAGCTGCCTTCTCCCAGTCATCTCATCTGACTGAAGACCCAGAGATACTTGCTACCAACTGCAGATGAACTCTTGCCAAAGTCACATAGCTGAAGTGACATGTTAGTGAAGAAATCATAATGTCTATTTAGATTAATCAGATGTCATTACTCTCAAATTGTACAATACGTATTTAATTGATTCAATGATCCCTTACCTTCCCTACCTCCCCCCAACTCCCCTTACCCTGTGACTTGATTGTGCTAATCCCTCTGACCTACATAGTGCTTTCTTCCGGCTTCCTCATCCAATATTTTCACAGTGACCCCCCTTTTTTAAAAAGTAAAGGGGAGGAGATGTGGGACTGTGTAAGGGTATCCTGGGTCATGGTTGAACAGGTACCTAGAACCCTGAGACTCTGCGTGAGACTCTGCATGAGAACCAACAGGAGTTCGGCGCCCTCAAGAATCCAGGGTCCTGAAAAGCAGTCATGTCTTCTTAGAATTACATTGTTCAGTCACATAGGCCTCAGGCCTTAGGGATGTACATACTAATGAAGGCCAGAGGGCAGAGCAAATTAAGCATGCCTCTCCCAGATCCTCCCCCAATCTTCCCCCTTTCTCCCTCCCTATATAACTCGGGACTGCCCTGAGTTCTGGGGGGTATGCCTAGATCCATCAGCCATCTGCCATGACAATAAACCTTTCTGGAACCAAGGACTTCCTCATGTCATTGGGGCCTGCCACCGCCAAAGCCTTCAGGCTGCTGGAACCATAGGGTTCCTCCCGAATGTGGGACCCGCCACAGCATGGAATCCCCTCTGGACCCCCACCTCTGTGGCGGTCTCTAAATTTTCCCCACAGCCTTTCCCCATCTAGTTATCTTTAGTGCTACCTGCACTCACTGTCTCTGACTGGAGCCTGTATTTCCAGTTTTCTTGGTTGTATGAGAACTCTTCAGAGTCCAGCTATCTGTGATCCTCTAATCCTGAGATACTGGGTGTGGGAGCTCCTGGGAGTCAGAGTGCCTCTGGAATCCTGAAATCCTGGTGTGACCAATCCCCTGAGAACCTGTGATCTTATGTTTCTAGGTGTGTTAGAGTTCCCGGGAGTCCAGCCTCCTCTGGATTTTGTGGGATTGGGTGCAGAGCTGACATTCGAGGTCTGCTTGGGGCACAGATACAGACCAGAAGGCCCCACTCAAATTCTTGATAACTTTGTGGATTTCTTTTAATTGGATCTAATTCCCTTAATTTAGCTAGTTAAAAAAAATGTAGGGTTTCTAAAGGACTTTGAGTGCCATTTTGCAGTCTGATCAAAGGGTGGTGCTGTAGGTTTTAGATTGGACTGACCTAAAGATGATTTTCAAAAGTTTCTCTAATTTTTGTTTTGTTTATGTTAGTTGTAACTTAGAATCTATTTTTTTTCAGCACTTTTCTTATTTAAGTCTACTTTATTCTGACCTCTATTAAGGAGAATATACAAAATTACAGTAATAACCAAAACCATAATTATGTCTATGCTGATAATCAAAACAAAATTGAATGGAGTACAAGTTCCCTTGTCATTGTATTCTCCATTTTTTTAACACAGAAAATATTTTCTTTTTAAACTTTCTCTCCTTCCTTCAGAAACTTCACATTATTATTTTCAAACTAAATATTTTTTTTCTACAATGGCCTATACTCAGTTTCTTTTGTTTCTCCAACACCTAGAACAATTCAAACATACCTTACCTAATCAATGTCTGTGCTCTGGACTTGGATAGCACATGGCTATGGTCGGTGGCTCCACTCCCTAGAGTCAGTCCAACTTTCTGCCTTCTGCTGACACTGGCTGCAGCCACTGTTGGATAACTCACTCCAATCCTCTTTGCCTGCCACTCTGCATGGCTGCAGGCTTTTATCACAGGCACCTGCCAACTGCTCCCCCTACCCTCTACAGCTTTGGGAAAGTGGTAGGCCCGCAGCCGCAATGGGTAAGGGCTGTGGATGAGGCAGGCCTGGGCTGGGAGGTAGATGTGCCCTCTGTAAATGTCAGAACCTGGCACAGAGACCTCAGTGAAGTTCTGGGAAGTGTTTCCCTTGGGCCACAGAGTGCAGAAGATAGAGCCAAGTTGGGCCTAGCCTCTTTATCCAGCAGTAGGGCATTGGAAGGGTGTGGCTAAAGACAGCGGTGGCCAGGCTTGCAACGATGGCCTAGTCTGGGATACTGTGGTGCCAGCTGCTGGGCACTGCTCAGTACATTCCACCTTTCCTGGCTCTGGGGCTCAGCATATCCCCTGCTCACTGCCATTTTGGGCTTGCCCACTCCCTGTCTCAGACCTTTGCTCACAGAGTAACATGCTGCCCAACCTTCAGTGTTCCATGAGAGCCCTTAAAGAAGTCCCACCTCCCATCAAAAAGCATGTAGGCTTTTCAGAGAAGCATGTGACTGATAGGAAAATGTTTTCCCAGCATTTCACCAAGTATTTTTTTGCCCAATACCTGGATCTATTGTCCTAAGCTTGAATAAATATGCCCTCACATTGAACACCAAATATCAGATATCACCAAATATCAGGTCTTGGACCTGCCAGTTCCTGAATAATTACATGGAGACTGATTATTACTTTATAAATCATAGGCACTATAGTAAGGCTACCCCTAAGCTGGCTCTGACTTAATTAACTTGATAACTCCAACCAACATATGCTATGTGACGATCACTTCTCTCTCAGTCTAGCACACCAGGTCTCTTCCATGACAAACCTGTGAATCCCTCCTCTATTTCTTCCCATAGTTCTTATCTCTGCCTAGAAGTCCTGACTTTCCTCTCCAACCTCAGTTACTGGCTGCCAAATCTTTACTAAAGCAATCAGGAAGTGATGGAGGTATATGTTTACAAAATACTGTGGCAGGTGATGATCCATAAAAATAACAAATCCAAATTCCAGGCAGTACTTAACTCTGCAGAAATTAGCATTTGAATAATACAAAGACAACATTTACATGGTGCACAAAAAGACTACCCAAACATGCAAACACTCCTATTGGCTTTTGCTCCACTTTGCCTCTCCATTGAGACCTAAAAGTCTAGATCTCTGAGTGACATAATAGCTGACTGACTTTGGTCAGTAGTTGTGACCCTCCTTTGTTTTTTTCTTGATCCATCAGCCACCTGTGATGAATAGTGGCTATAAAAGTGTGAGTATAAGCTAACTAAATAGTGGTTTTCCCCTCTGATTTCATAGTTTCAGTTGCATAAACTTGGCAAAAGATTTGCCACAAACCATTCACATTGCCTTAGAGAAGCTGGGAAAGAATGGTCCGGGTTTAAGAGGCTTTGGAGTGATTATCTTGTCTAGATAGGCTTTTCACAGGCGTCAATAGCTAACACTAATGAACTAGTTCTGTTCTTTTCAAAATTTTTTGAGCTAATAAATATTCATCTGAAGATCCATTAATCTCACACGTACGTTTTAGACACAAAATTTTTTGAAGCTAAATTTCAAAGAAAATTTCATGAAGTAGATCCATCTCACTAATTTTATGGTGGAATACTATACACCAAGACCGCTGACTATACTACTTGGTTAAGGAACATGTTTACACTAATATGGAGGGGATGACAGCAGGAGTCTGTGTGATGGTGAGAGAGACGAGAAGGCAAGTGTCAACATGATACATCCTCTGTGGCTATTGCTATTTGCCCCTTTGAGATAAAGTCCATGGACATATACGTGGACTTTGGAACAAGGTAGCTCATTAAGCTTCTATCTAGTACTTAACTAATATTTCTTATGGAAAAATATAATAAAATATCTCACAAAAATTAATTCTAAGTTTACTAGTTTCAATCCTTTGTCGTTTTTAAAACAAAATCCCAAATGTTCAATTTATCAAATGAAGACTCAGAAGCCAAATACTGTGGTGAAAGTCTGCTAGCTCAGAGAGGCAGAGGATACACCCAGCTGATCATCCTACTCCACTGACTTCCAAGAAGGAAAAGGCTCCTTCTCAAATATTCTGCAACATTTCCCTCTTTTGTCTACATAACAAATTTTTTCTCTAACATCAACAAACTATATACTGTCTGGTTAGAATTACATTCACAATGTCCAGTCCATTTGTATTTGACAGCCTTGGAGAAAGTACTCTATCATCTATCCTATCTTGGTTAGTACAAAGTTCTTTACTTAAATAATTTTCTACCATAACTTGCAATTATTAACCTAAAAACATCCTTATGGACTTTAAAATATTTTCTTCATTTTTAATTTTATTTTTTAACAACTTAAGCTTAACTGGGAGACAGTAATTATCTAGCATTCAGGCAAATCAGAGACCTGAGAAGGATAAATATTACTTGAATAAACAGGAAAATCAAAGAAAAAATCTTCAAAAACTATAGAAATGGCAGAGACTGCTGCCTGCCTGTACAGTCACCCAAGAGTACTCAGCAACATTAAAACATCCATCTTTTCAGCCTACTGGCCCAGAATATCTGAGAAATTTGCCAATGAAGCAGGAATTATGAAGAACTTCTCTATCTTGTCTTGGCATAGTTCAATAGTTGACATTATATGTTCTACTTGCCCACAGTTTGGACTGCATATTGTCATCAGTTGAAGCAAGGACAATTTTTTTTCTTTGTCCCATGGCTAGCTTTGACACATTTGAAGCAAGCTTAATATGGAGGTTCTTCAAAGATGATTGTCTTCTTTAAAGTAGTATACGGTGCTGCCAGGAGCTGACTTGTTTCACTGAAGGAAAAAAAAAAAACCTTAGATTAGTGAAACATCTGTGAATGCCATATTCTACAAATCTCTGTTTTGAAGACCATCTAACGATCTCAGTATATTTCAATAGGCAAGCTATTTACTATCTGATTAACTTATAAGACATCTGCTATTAACTAGACTAGTACCTAACAAAAACAAAAGTTTGATTGACTATTAACGTGCATTTCTTAATTATACTAAATTTGTAGAAGTTGGATCTAAAGGAACTAAAACTTCACATTGAATTGTTAAGATTTACATAGGTATAATATCTTAAAGGGAGTTGATACATAGTATGTTGTAATCAAAATATAACCTCAGTTTTGCATCAATATACAAAGATCTGTAAGAGCATATTCAATAATCTACCCTTTTTTATTATTATTCCTATATCCCCATTTTTGTCTAAATAAAAATGAAAGATTTTAAGTATAACACAGTAAAACTAATTATGGTAATAAAGCTATTCCTGTCAAGGTTTCCACAATGACCAGCTTAGTTGTATTTGACAATCTTAGGATTTAACATTTTTTATCTGTTTATATCAGTCTCATATGAACTCATTAATTTGAATGTCCTGAGCAGTTTGTAATCTAAACCTGATCTTTGGATGGTGTTTGTCAGCATAGTGGCAATCCTGGCCAGGTAGAATATAGTAGTCAACCCAAAGGTGTCAATAGTTTGCACAGAATTTGGCAGCAGAGGTGATGTGGGGTAATTTTTCCCAGTGTTAGCTTTACAACAATACAGGTTAATTCTTCATTGCTGGTTCCATCATCTTCTTAAAAACCTAAGCTTACAAGGTTACTCTTAGGAATTGTAGGAAAACTAAACTATTAAATATCATATTTGGAAGATCTCAGAAAGGTTTGAGTACCACAAGCTATTAAGTACATTCATGGCACACAAATTTTTTCCTTGTTTCTTGCTTCAGGCTCAAACTTGAAAACACATACAGAAAGCTAGATGAAGCTTATTTAGAGAATTAGTTAGTACTTGGTGTGACTACTAGTATCATGACAGAAAGTTTGTATATACATGAAAATAGACCAGAAAAGAAAACCATCCTACTACATAATAACCAAAACACTAAAAGTAAAGAACAACAACAAAAGAATATTTAAAACTTTAAGGGGAAAAGGCCAAGTAACATGTAAAGGCAGATCTATCAGAATTGCACCAGACTTCTCAACAGAGGCTCTAAAAGCCAGAGGATCCTGAACAAATGTCATGCAAAAGACACAGATGCCAATGCAGACTACTATACCCAGCAAAACTCTCAATCACAATAAATAGAAAAAACAAGGTATTTCAAGATAAACCCAAATTTAAACAATATCTTTCCATGAATCCAGCCCTACAATAGACACTAGAAGCAAAACTCCAAATCAAGAAGGGAAACTACACCAAAGAAAACATAAGAAATTAATTATCTCACAGTAAAATCAAAAGAAGAGAATAAATAAGCATTGTTAACACTAACTATGGGACTTCCTAGAGATTCTCCCCTCCCCACTGCCTCAGGCTGCTGCAGATTTCCATTCACTCTCCTGGCCTTCTGAGCCTCTATCCTATCTCTCCTGCACCTGATACTTCTGTCCCATTCCCCTCTCCCTCCCCTGATGTTCTCCCCCTCTCTCTGCCTCCTAAAACTAATTTATTCCATCTTCTAAGTGAGATTCAAGCATACTTATTTGGGCCTGGGTTTTTTTTACACTCTCTTTCTGTTTAATAAGCATCTCTTTAAAATATAATTGGCTCTTTCTATAACTGCTTGTCCTGTCAGATTGTGTGATATACCAATAAATGCTTTATATTGTAATATACAGATAATTGTTTCATCATATTGAATACATATGAGGGAGCATTATCAATTTTATTTTGTGCAGGTATCCCCACAATTCCCATTATTTCCATTACCTGTTTAGTTATACAATCAGTCTTTTCAGAACTTAAAGCAGACGCACATTGAAACCCTGAGTACATGTCAATAGTATGATGTATATTCCCTTGTTCTAAATTCTGCGAAATGGAAAACATCCATCTGCCAGATGTCATTTTTTGGTACCCCTTGGGTTACTACCAGCAGGTAACAGAATTTGGTTGTATAGATAATATGTAGGACTTTTTTATTATTTCTTTGACTTGATGCCAAGTGCTGGAAATTTTTTCTTTAAACTCTTCCCATTAATATGATGTTTCTTATGAAATTGTGAGGCTTATAACACATTTTCTATTAGTAATTGATCGATTCTGTCATTCCCTTGAGCTAATGGATCCAGAAAAACATTTGTGAGACCAAATCTGAGTAATATATAATAGATGGTTTCTATTTATGATGACAATTGTATAAATACCAAAGATAATCCTGAGTTACCAGGTACAAATTCAGCAGGCTCTATATACAAAACAACTCTTTCTGCACATAGAGAATAAGTAATTATATTAAGAGATTCAGGGTAAAGATACAATTCACATACCACATGATGTTCAAGAAGAAGGAAGACCAGTGTGTGGGTGCTTCAGTCCTTCTTAGAAAGGGGAACAATGACAAAAGAGAGGTAATCTCACAAAAAGTAGAAGAAGCTATTACTAATCGATATATCATATAGCCTGATTAGTTGTCAGCAGTGACATAACAGTTCTTTGAAAAAGATTATTAATATAGATTTATATATCTTTAAGTAATGTCTTCATGACTCTCTGAGTCTGGAAGGAGTGACTGTTGGCACTTCTGCCCTGATTTTACAAGAACTCTGAAAAATTGGCTTTAAAAACAAAAGAGGGGGAATGATACCCCCAGAAGGAGTCCCCCTGAAATACTCTCCATCATGCCTTGTTCACTTTTATCTCTCTAAAGCTGAAAGCTCATGGCAAATCTGCTGCTGACTGCCTCTGGCACCACCGAGACCAACAAAAACTTTGCCACAGATATGGGGAAGAACCCTCTTACCCTTAAAGGGAATGGCCCAGACCCAGTTCCCTTATGGGGCCGAGGATTGACATGCTTGTTTGATACCACAGAAGGCACAGCTAACCGGCTACCAAAAAGATTAATGAAATAAATAGTACCCCCACAAAGCCAGGCCCAACCATAAATATGATGAATAACAATTTACATCCAGGGAAGAGAAATCTCCCTGAGAATTCCCTTCTTTTTCCTTTCCAGGTAAAAATGAATCACCCGTGATGTCTGCTGTTAGAAGTTCTAATCCAGAAGCTGGCCTCCGAAATTATACTACTCAGACGTTTGAAGGGCCACTGACAAGAACATCAAACAGCTAGAGATTGACATCACTAATCTGAAGAAATCCCTCGTTTCACTGTCTGAAGAGACCTTCTAAAATTGCAAAGATCCTTATTGGACTTGCTTTACTCTAGTACAATAGAAAAGACTGTATACAGCTCTTGACTGTGCACAGCTCTTAAAGAAGAAGGTTGCCTTTACATAGACAAGACAAGGAGGGTTAAAGAGAGCATTAAACAGGTAGTGAAGGCCCTGAGAAAAATCAGAGAGAAAAAGAGACAGATGAATGCTGGTACAAGAATTGGTTTGCAGCCTCTCCATGGTTGTAAACCCTATTTCCTCCCATCTTGGGACCATTATTTGGGTTCTTTTTGCTTTTTTCTGCTGGTCCCTGGGCCTCAAATAGGCTGACTAACTTTGTGAAACAACAGATAAATAATTTGGTAGCAAAGCCTATTCAGTTACACTATCATAAGTTAGCTATGGAGGACCACGAGATTCAAGATGAGGTTGTTACTTTATACAGGGTGTTTCCAAAACCCATCTCCACCCAACCTAAAAGGGGGGACTTCTGCCCCTAGACCAAGCAGAGAGGGGCCACCCAGAACCCCCTCTGTCAGGCGATCTGAATTCTTGCTTAGGCTGCGAGGCTAAGCACTGCAAGGGAATACAAAAAAAAAAAGGTGAAAATATCTCTCTGGGTTCCCTGAGGGACAAGCCTGACTGCATAGGGGTTGATGTCAAAAGTATTCCCTCTCCAGGAAAAACACATCGGGATGGGTATGGCCCTCATGCCTCACTGAACAACGACAGGGGGACTGGAGCTATTACAATGTCCCCTTCAAATACTGGAGGTCATGCCTCTATCCCTGCCTTCCCAAGTTTAGAATTGCCACAGCCCTTCTATACTTAGAGAAGGGAGGAGATGTCAGAGGCAGCCCTGCTTACACACCGTAGGCCTAAAATCAGCCATAGGCCTAAAATCAGCAATAGGCCTGTCATACATGTATACTAACACCAAGTCTTGGGTCTCAGTGGAAAAACATTGAAACAGATGGCTATAAGCTAATGTAAACAGGCAGCTTTTATCGAAATCAACAAGCCTGAGTAGTCATAGACCTTGTAAATCGGTAGCCTGGGCAGACAATACCAACTTAGATAAGGACAAGCGAGTCATAGGTAGAGTCATAGTGAATTGTCCCCCTGAACCTTCACCTAGCCGATACCCGGTTCTGAAGATATCTGTATTCCCCCTGAACACCCACACTCCAGTGTCATTCCCTTCCCCACATCCTGCCTTTCTGTGTTTATAACCCCTGTGTGAATTAATTACGATTTGAGAAAAAAATAAAAAAATAATAATAAAAAGAAATTCCCATGGGGCAAGTAATATTAGAGTAAGAAAATGAGAAGGTATTGTAAATATGGAGAGTAGGCAAAAAGTTTTCAGTTGGAAAACAGCAAATGCATTCATCTTTATAACCTAAAGAGATCACAAGTCAGGTTAATTTAAGAAAAAGTTTATGAAGAACGGTAGAAAATCTGGATTATATTCTGAATGGAATGGAAGGTATTAAAATATTTCAATAGTAACATAATATGAAAATGTTTTTAAATAGTGTGTGTTATATAGACAATTTGTTTTATGAACCTTACAAACTACAATAACTACCAAAAAATGAAAGACATGCCTAATGGTGCTGTAGCGGTGCTGATGTCATGAGAGTAAGAAACCACCTTCTGAATAGATATAAGACTAACTGCAGGTGATGAAACTCACACCTACCAGCACTCTCAGGGCCAAAACCTGTGCTAGTCAGGTCTAAGGCCCCAGCAAAGAATCAACAACCATTATACTACTAAATGGATGTAGCATTAAACCAGTTTTTACTGATTGATCATTATACCCATAGATAGCACACCTCCCAACCTTCATCAGAGAAACACCTGGTAATTAACACAGAACTGCTCAATTTTCAGAGAATTAGAGACCACTGTGGAAGGCCCAGCAATAAATGGGAGATCTAGTTCATTACCCTCTCATCTACATGTACAATCTTAATTGTCAAGGAGTAGGTAAAAAGATTACAAGAGACAGAGGTGGTGGATCACTACAAAGAGATCTTTGGATGAATATAAAGAAACCCTTCTTTTAGACACAACAGAATGTTTGTAGATATGAACTCATGGTACCTCTGTCAGTATGTATGAGATAAAACTAGACAAATTCAAACATGATGATTGGAAATAAGCATGAATTGCACCTCTAGCTGAAGTATAATTAATATTTGATAGCTGACAGGAGAAGAAATAATTGTTTCAAAGGTAAAATTAGTGTAAGAATAAAGACATTTATTGGGAAGATAACTGCTCTGGAGGATGCCTAGACACCAGAGTATACACAGACAGCATAGGTATTATTAGACAGAAGAAAATAACATGAAATTGGGAGACACAACTACAGGACTGAGTGGAGTTGGGGAGAGAGGGTGAAAATAATGCAAATACTTTGTATAAAATTCTCAAAGAGAGATTTAAAACTACAAATGGGAAAATGTAATAAAAAATACCTATATATTCTGGAAGGAAAATGAAATGAGAGTGGAAAGGATTATTGTTAAGGCTAATAACCAATCCTGAGATGTTTGTTTTATTCATCTGCATAATAACAATCATTATATTGTAATACAAAACGACAGATTATTCTAAAAGAATGTTTTAATACCAAGCTGTGTCTTTAGAGCACTTTTAATCTCATTATTACTGAGGCTGTATATGATGGGGTTCAACATGGGGATCATCATCATGTAGAACACAGACACCACCTTGTTCTGGTCTGTGGAGTAGCTGGACTTGGGCATCACATAAATGAGGGTGACAGTTCCATAATAGAGAGTGACTGCAGTAAGGTGTGAGGTGCAGGTGGAGAAGGCCTTATGTCGACCATTGGTGGAATGCATCTTCAGGATGGTGATGAGGATGCAGGAATAGGAGATGGCTATGACAAACCCTGTGATAATAGCAATGAAGCCAGCAGAAAATGAGATAAGAAGTACAGAGACACTAACATCAGAACAGGAGAGTTCCACCAAAGGAGCAAAATCACAGAAAAAATGATTGATTATATTTGGTCCACAGAAAAGAAAAAAGAAAAAGTAAACCATGATGATGAGGGAAGCATTAAGAAAACCCCCTATATAAGATCCCACAACCAACTGGATACAGACTTGTGTGGACATTTTGGTGGAATAAAGCAGTGGGTTGCAGATTGCCATGAAACGATCATAAGCCATGGCAGCCAGAAGGAAGCATTCAACAGAAGCAATGAAATCAGCTGTGCCAAGCTGGATGCCACATCCAGTGTAGGAGATACTGCTTTTCTCCAGCAGGAAGTTGACAAGCATATTGGGTGTGACAGAAGATGAAATGCCTATGTCAACAAAAGCCAAGTGGCTGAGAAAAAAGAACATGGGGTGATGGAGCTGGGAAGAGACTCTGATGAGAAGGATGGTGCTGAAGTTCCCAGACACAGTCACCAGGTAGATGCACAGGATGATGGTGAAGAGGATGATTCTAAGGACAGGGTCATCTGTTAATCCCAATAAAATAAACTCTGTCACTGCAGTGTGGTTCCTATCCCAAAGAAATGTCATGAAACAGTGTAGTTTCTGCCTAATCAAGGCTGATATAGAGAAAGAATAAGAAGTGATCTATTAATATTTCACTTCATTTCAATTAATACAAACATAGAAACCATGACACACCAATATATTATTCCAAAAATTGAACCTGGTGTTTTAATCATGGTTTTCATTGTTTATCTATTTGTATGAATTAAGGCCTTGAAAAGTATATAAGCAGAAATCCTAGAAATTGATTATAAATAATAATTAAGTTTTATTTATATTTATTTAAAATAAAACATACTTAGTTGTCACTAAAGATAAATTTTTAAACCATTAGACTTTGCCTGGCATGGTGTTTTTTCAAGTGAAGTTTCTTGCTACTGAGCTGATACCTGACATCAAGATTTTGATTGTTGGAACTCAGATGATGGCAGGAATTTTTTCCTTTGGCATCCACACATATGATATGCTTCCTATACAAAAAGATCAATATAAAATAGTTTTAATGCAAATATATTTATTACAAGTGTAAAAAAAATAATACTTAGAAACAAATTATTATTTAACAAAGACCTAAATCTTTGCTAAATTTATTGAATGCTTACTATACCATCAGCCCAGGATTTATATTTTTTATGTTTGTACTTTTATGTATATGACCCATTAATTTTTTGTAATTTACATTTTACACAATGAAATAGCTTCAAGTTAAGTAACACACAAACACACACACATATGTAACTTTCATTTACATTTATTTATAATAAAACATGCATAGTTTTCATTAAAGCTAAATATTTAAAATTATAAGATATCATTTTGAGATGGCTTTTTAATAAAGGTTCTCACTATCAAGCTGACATACATATATAATATATCACACCCACAGATATATAATGTGCTGGAAAAGTGGTTCAATGTTAAAGAGCACTTGATGTATTTGCATAGAAATCATGTTTGATCCCTAACACTGAGAGCTTCTCTTAGCAGTCCATAGTTTCAATTCTGGGCATCAAATGATCAGTTCTGTGGTTCACAGTCACAAGGCATGCACAAGATATATATATGTTTGTGTGTGTATGTGTGTGAGTGTGTGTATGTACATGTGTGCATATACAAAATTCATACACAAAAAATCGTAGTTTTTTACCCAATTGTTGTGAATTATTTGCCTATTTAAATATAACATGATTCCATAAAGTTTATTTTTCTTATGTTAAATACTTGACTGATTCCTTTTCACTTCTTTTTATATCATGTTTGGAAATATAGTACATTTTCAAAGAAGAAAGTATCACCATTTATAGATAAAGTAAAAACTCTTACCCTTCCAAATAAGAATTCATTTCAAAGTAAGAAGTCCAGAGTTACTGTGATTTTATAGCTGCACAACCATCTCCACTACCAGTGTTTGTCACAGAATATAAGCCCCTGCTGAGGCTCCAGATTCCAGTGTGAATTGAAATCATCAGGGATCATTATCTCATTCCCAGTGAGTTCTGAGCAGTTTACTCCACACACACATACAATTAATTTTCAGAGACTCTGTCAATCTCAAGTAGTATTTTGCTTTCATCTTTATGTCAGTATTGGTTCACTTTCACTTGGAAATTATGGGAAGTAAAGAATCACAAATAATCTTAGGTAAATTGTTCAAGTTGATATGTGATTCATTCTGATTTGTGTTCAATGATATTAACCAAAGTATAAAAGTGGACTATTTTTTGTTTTTTTCATTTATGTAAACCAATTTTTCTTTTAGTATTTTAGTGGTTAATATAACATACTCTATTAGGTAGGTGCCCTGGTGAATACAGGAAGGAATAAGATGCAAAGTTCAATTATTATTTGAAGTGAATTCAATTTTTATAGGCAAGAGTATAAAATATAATTGTTACCTAGAAAATAGTGCAAAGGAAGAGATATGGGTCTTTTACAAGTAAGAATTAACTCTTCATATTTCTTGCATCAAACATGTGACAGGTGGCAAAGCTTATATGCTGTAAGGGAGAAAAGAAGGCTTAATGATTCTCAACCTGAAGAGTCATCTCAACTCTATTGCTAATATTACTTTCATTAAGTTCTACGTTATGTCCTTGATATTTCCTTGATAAAACTGGTTGACTACTGAGCATCAGTCAACTTTCATTCAAAGTATCTCCTGTTCCTGTTGTCAGAGGAGTGGAAGAGACAGGATCATCTCTGAAAACTCTCTGGTATACTAGCCTGGAGTATGGAGCAGTGAATGACAGAAAAGACCCTGTATCAGAAGGGTGGCAAACCAGGAAAGATAGTGACATTGAGTTTTGATCATAGTCATAACGGCACCTAGACTCACATGAACATATGCATAAACATGCGTAAATACATAATAATATATACAGAATATACATAAGTCATTTTTAAATCGTTCTTCACTAAGTTGTGCTCAAGTACCTAACTAAAAAATGTCTAACACTCAGTTTTTGTAATATTGTAGATCTAGCACAAGACTGTTAGTATGCTAGGCAAGGATTCTACCAATTGGAGTATATTTACAAGCTATTTTCTTAGGTAAATAATTTTTACATACACACATTATACATACAAATCATAGTTTTAAAGATGAGAGTAAATAAGAATTGAATTTCAACTACTTTTCTAACTGTATTCCTGTGTCATTAAGAATTAATTTAAGATAATGACTCAGATCACAATAGATGTTTTAATGTGGTGTTTAGATGTCTGTCACCAAAGAGGTTTTACACCCAGGCATGAGAAAATCATTCATTCATTCATTCCTTTTAAAAATAGTTGTTGAATATTTGTTTTATTCTAGAAACTGGGTGAACACTGTGAAGAAATTAAGGAATGTGAACCTCTTAAGAAATTAGACTTCAGTGGAGAAGCCACTAAAGAATGACTACCAAACATGGCAAACAGTGTGGAAGACAGATTACATTGACATATTACTCAAGAGCCTCAGATACCATGCCGTTCCAGAACCAAGACTGACTTCACATCATGCTATTGAAATCATATTCAAAATGTTGATTTTGTTAAGTGAAATACCTTTGACTTGGTGAACCAGTGAAGCAAGTTTTGCTCAGTACTCTTCAGACAGCTACTGTTGGGATCAATGGGAAAGCTGCACTCACTGCTCTCATTTATCATTAAGTTTTTATTTTATGTCACATTTTTCCAGGATATTTATATTTTAATTAAAATAAAATTACATCAGTTCTGTCACTTCTTGTTCTTCTTTCTAACATCTACAATGTGCTTCCAGCCCCTTTCAAACTGACCATCTATCTGTTTCTCTTTGATTTTTGTTGTTAGACATTTAAGGACATAGATATCTAAACAAAACCTGCTGAGTTCACTTAGTGTTGTATATGGGTGCATGATTTCAATGCTGACCACTTTGATTTGGATAACAAATTAGAAGGCTCATTTCCAAGAGAGATTATTTTTCCCTCTCTCAGTAACCTGATCATCAAGAGGCCTATATTGTGTGAGGTTAGTAACCCAACCAGGTAACCAGGTTATGCATCTTAAAGGAGAACTTGCTACTGACACTTTAGTAGAGCAAAATAATTCCAAACTTCATTCTAAATCTTATTCTTTCACCCACAGATAAGTGAAGTGCTCAGTGAACCCCAAAGAAGCTGCTCTTTGCAGATAAAGACTATTACAAAACAAAGGAACTTGTTATAATACAGACATCAAACAATTGTGGGAGTCCAATCCAATAGATATGTCTACAACATATCGTCCATCTAAGGCTTAGTGAACGTCTTGAAAGAGGGTCTGGAAGATTGTAAGAGTAAGAGGACTAAGAAATCAGCTGTGAGACTGTGTCTCCTAGAAAAGACTTGGAAATTCTATTTATAGTATCAACTCAGAAATATGGCTGCCTATGTATGACAGAACAATAGCAAGACCAATGGTAATGCAAAAGTGGAATGAGAAAACTTACAGGGTGCAATCCTTAATAATATCATTTTTTAACTTGAGATTTTGATGGTTTTCTATATGAGCATACTATTTGCATTATTCCTAGACCACCATCACCTTCAACACTTCTTGTATCTTCCTATCTTTGTCTCAAATTCATAATTTGTTTTAGATGTTATTTGTATACACCCAACCTACTGAATCCATTCATTGTTGGTGCAATGTACATGTGCTCAGAGATGGCCACTTGAAACTGGATAATATATCAAAGGCTTATTCCTGGAAAAGACATTCTTCTCTCTCAGCATCCCACTGACCCCCTGTGATTCTTCAACTATAGGCAGGGCTCTGTGATATTTTCTGCTTCCATATGGGCATTTCAGTTGTTGTTTTCATTATTCAGTTATTGTCTATGTTGATGTTGATATATTGTTGAAATTTCACGGGTGTCACTTCCTAGTTATGTTTAGAAGACAATGTTAAACACCAGACATCCTGGTCTTCAGGCTCCCACATTTTAATGTCATCACTACTCTGATGTTCCTTTTGCATTAGCTGTAGACATTGAATTGTAGATATATACATTTGTGGTAACAACTACTGCTCAGTTATATCCTACACTTTTACCTACAGTGAATTTTTGTAATACTCTCAATATTTTACCCAAAGAATCTTCATAGATAAGGGGTATTAATGCTCATATTTTTTAGTGGGGAATATAGTAATATCATTGTAATCAGATACAGTGTTTGATGACTTTCTGAAGAATCATGTCAATAAATCTAATCATATCAAATAGAGTACTGACAATAGATCAAAAAATGACTTGCATCACTCAGTGAATATTGGAGGTTGACTTACATGAATATAAATATAGAGTGAATTACAGAAGCATGGGTGAACCAAAGCTGCAACACTGAATAGTGTACCCAAGCAAGCACAATGACTCATGAAAGCTCAGTTCCTGTTGTTCCCTGATTAGCTTACAAAGATTTGACCAGTCAGTCTACTCTATCATGAAAATATTACTGCCTATATAAACTTTTTAGAAGGGGCTTCTGAGCCCTGTTCTGCTTCTACCTTGGGAATATTCAAGCACCATTGCAAACTAGCTGGAATGAAAGTAATTAAGCTTTTCTTGGCAGGGAAGTTAGCAGGATCTAGGTCAGTCCAAGTGAGTCCTGAGAGGAGACAGTTTTTATAATGGGAAAGCCAATAACTCTTTTAGACATTAGTCAGTGAAATAGATCTTTGTTATTTGGAGTAAACAAGAATGATGTGAACCTCAAAGAATGGGTTGAGGTTTGATGAGAGTATAAAATATTGGCTGAGACTGAGTTGCTAGAAATTCTTCATTTATATGAAGAAGAATTCCAGGTAAGCTTGTAATTTGGCCATGAAGCTACCTGACTACTTCAGTTGTGGTCAAGATGGGAGTTGTAGAACTATGTACCCTAGGACATGCAGGGCCAGAAAAGGGAGAACTCAATACTTACTCTTGCTGATCTCAAGATGAGATTGTCAGGGTTTGGACTTGTCTCAACCTCGTTCTGGCCTATTCTTTTGTGTGGCATTTGCCCCACAGGCCTTATTATTCTTTTTTTTTCTTGAGCTTCCTGGGCCTTATAAGTTTTGCTTATATCACATGCTTTGGAATATTGTGTTGTTTCATGATTATAATGAGTATAATACCCTTTGTTCCTCCTAAACATAATGGTTCAATTTGGAGGAAAGAACTATACAACACAATATCTCTCCTTACAACTTTTACATTTTTTCCATGTCCCTTACACAATGATCCCTGTGTATCAAACTGAGTGATATAGAATGATGACTCTCAATGGCATAGCAACATTCACTTCTTCTCAGGAGCTTGACCTATTATTAGTCTCTGTAGTATACTGCTCAAAAAATAATCAAACAAAATCAAATAAAATTATTTACAGTAGTAATCTTTGTTACTATACACAGTTGTTTAGATTTTCATTTGAAGAGTCATATCATATCTATTCAAATAGACAATATGCTTTCTGTCCCTATTTTCTTCTATGGCCCTCTCACCTATGAGTTCTTTCCTGATCATGTGATTTTCCACCAGTGGAATGAGCCTGAAATCCAATAAGAGAGCAATTTGTTGCACCCATAACAGTCATGCCACTATTGGACTAGTCAGCAAGTTTTAGCTGGCATGTTGGAAAAAACAAACAAACAAACAAACAAACAAACAAAAAAGATTGATGGGCAAGGGAGGTAAAAGAGATGAGTGAAAATAGGTAGGATAAAAAGATTTGAAAATCTTCAGAGGAGTAGGGGAGACATAAACATGATTAAAATATGTTGTATGGAAAACAAATTACCAGTCTCAAGTCATCAACAATAAAAAACTTGTTAGTGCAAATCCATAGCTTTGGTTTTACAACCACATTTCTTTGAAGTATCTTTACCATAGTTACCTCCATTATTCTCTCTTGTATTTTCTCTTTTTAATTTCTTTCATATTTTTTGGCAGATTTATAATATTTTTATTAACTTAATTTATTTATATTCAAAATGTTGACCTCCTTTCTGGTCCCTCTTCCCATAGGTCTTTACCTCATCCCACCTCCCCTTCACTCTGAGAGGGTGCTCTCTCCCCACCACCCTCCACCCTGTCTATCTCCTGACCTACCTACCCATTCCCACCTCATGCACCCCAGTACCCCCTACCCTAGGGTATCATATTTTTAAATGATACAACTTCTATCTTCACAAACATGTGTTTAAATCTTGTCTTCCTTTCATTTGTAATACAGACACTTGCCATGTCATACATGAATTGCTTCTGCAATGGCAAGAATTGTTGAATGTATGAACTTCAATGTATTCCCTACCTTTCTACAGGACAGATGGATGGCCTTTACTGATAAATTTATATTGGAGGAAATAACGGGAAGAATTGATATGAATATGATTAAAATACATTTTATCAAATTCTTAACTAATTAATTAAAATACTTTAAAAGGAAATTATTGCATATATCACAGCATATGAGCTGATATGAGCATAGTTATGGCATGACTATAATCTGTTGGACAGAGTTACCAAGAAGTTTGGAGATTCACAGATTTGGTTCATGTACCAACTATGTCCCTGGCAATTGCTAGAATCCTAGATGACTGGTATATATGACATAAACTACCAGTTTGTTATTTTTAAAGACCCATCATATAGCATTTTTAGTTTGAATGCTGTCTTAATTAGAGTTTTATTGCTGTGAAGGGACACCATGACCAAAGCAACTCTTATAAAGGAAAATAGTGCCAGAGGTTTCATCCAGTGTCATCATGGTGGAAACTCTGGCAGTGCAAATATAGACATGTACAAGAGAACCAGATTAGATTTGAAAGTAACAAAAAGCAACAATGTCTTCTACACTGGACATAGATTGAGCATGTATGAGACCTCAAAGCCTGTCCCTATAGTGACACACTTACTCAAACAAGGCCATGTCTACTATAACAAGGGCACATCTCATAATAGTTACAATCTCTATGGGCCAAGCATTGAAACATGTGAGTCTATGGGGGCCATACCTATTCATAGCACCACATTTCACTCTCTGGTCACCATAGCCTTGTAGTTATAACATAAAATGTATTTAGTCCTTTTTCAAAAGTCCCTACAGTCTATCATAGCCTCAATAATATTTTTTTGTTGTTTTGGTTTGGTTTAGGGGTTTGGGGATTTTTTGTTTGTTTGTTTGTTTGTTTGTTTGCTTGTTTGTTTTTTACAGAAATACCCTGAACATTTATTAAAAAGCATACAAATAAACAACTATGGGGCTGTAGAAATCCTGGGGTGTTTGGCCACGCCCCCAGAACTCAGAAACATAACATCTAGTGGGTCATGTAAGGCACAGGTAGAAGGCGTGAAACAGATCTCTGTCTCAAGATTTACATATTAATGAATTACCTAAAGGCCGGGGCATAGATATCAAAGTTTTCATCTCCCAAGCCCCTTCTCTTTCTAATATAAGGAAGCCCCTCCTGACATTTTGTGGGAGAGCATTCACATCAAGATACAACTATCATGGTCAATAAAATCTCTATGGCTTTAATTCCACGTGTCTCCTGGAACTCTGGACTCTCTTTGTGTACGTGGAAAACTCACACAGGGGAAAGCCTCTCTGCCCCTCCCTGCTTTAGTCATCCGCGGGGCACTCCCCCTGCTCCAGCAGTCTGTGGGGCTCTCTCCCTAGTAGCTGCTGTTTGTGCACCCATGCCCTCGAGGGCTGCCCTGAGGACTCAGTTGTGGCCTCTGGGCACACTGGGTCCCCGCTCCCCTCCCCACTCTGTTCCTGTTCCAGAGACTCCCTCCTCTCCTGCTCCACTGCTCCCAGGACCTTGCAGCTGCCTGCAGCATGATTAAGTGATTGGATGAATCTCAGAAGAGACAGAACTTTGGACTTTAATCATTGTTGAGAATAATATAGACTATGGGGACTTCTGAAGTTGTACTAAATGTATTTTGCAGTATGCTATGTTTAGGTATGGCCCCATAGACTTATACATTTGAACAAACCTATGAGTGCTAGGGAGTGTATATGTCCAGGGATGGTTTGTATATGCTTGCCCAGA
Source organism: Grammomys surdaster (assembly GCF_004785775.1). Classification (NCBI taxonomy): domain Eukaryota; kingdom Metazoa; phylum Chordata; class Mammalia; order Rodentia; family Muridae; genus Grammomys; species Grammomys surdaster. Next base: position 1,207,343 of record NW_021604629.1, on the reverse strand, counting down.
GATTGTCACTATTGAAAGGTGTGGCCCTGTTAGAGTAGGTATGGCATTGTTGGAGTAGGTGTGTCACTAAAGCCAGTATTCTGCTAGGACCCTTCAGAAGAAGATGGAGAACTCTCAGCATCTCCTGCACCATCCCTGCCTGGATGCTGCCATGTTCCTAACTTGAGGATAATGGACTGTAAGCCAGCTTGAATTAAATATTGTCATTTATAAGACTTGCCTTGGTCATGCTGTTTGTTTACAGCAGTAAAACCCTAGCTAAGATGTCTTCCATGGGCCCATAGTGATCAACAGCCCTGGAAGACAGTCATGGAAAAAAGGAAACAGGAAGGAAGAAAGGAAAAATGAAGGACCAGATACTAACAAGATTAAAAGCTAAGGTTGCAGAATTCTTAGTTCAGACAGCAAAGTGGACAACCATGCTTGATGATCTGAATCAAATCTGATTATTTGAGCCTAAAGCCAGCAACTATAATGTAGTCTTTTGGAGCCATTTATCTGCTACACACTGGTGAAAAATCCCAAGATTACTGAAGTGATATAGTAAATTGTTAACCTACTCTAAACTTTCCAGTTGGTGATGCAACCACTATACCTGCCAGATGTTTTGGATTCACAAATGAAAGACATAGACATGCAGCCTTATTTTTAAATCATCCAGTTGAAAAAGGCAGCATATTCAACAAATGGTGCTGGTTCTGAAAGGCCCCCAGGGAGGGGAGACCCCCACTCAAGCCACAAGAACTCATGACCACCCAAAAGACTCAGAGACACTGATCTTGACACAAACAGCAAGAGGTATATTTAATCAGCGCTGAGGCCAAGACACTGTAACCCACACAGGGGCAGAGGAGCTCAACCCCTAGCGAGAGGAGTGTAGGATATTTAAAGGAGAAAACCACAAACCAGGGGGAGTGGGGAAGGGTAACTGTGGAAAGTGCCAGGGTTCAGGGAACAATCATGGAGAAACTGTAAGCCTGTTACTCAGCATATGACAGGGTTCGAGGAACAATCAGGGGGAAGCATAGGGTTTTTTTCTCAAGGCTCAATCTTATTCAACCATATCATTTACATTATCTACTTTGTGGCTAGCCAAGTTCTTGTTCTTGGATCACAAAGCCCTAGAACTAGCCGACCTGCTCTTCTGACTCTTTTTACTGTTAGTCTGCTAGAAGTGAAAATTCTATTAACCCTTCAGTTCAACTGGCAGTCAGTATTTAGAAGAATGCAAATTGATCCATTCTTATCTCCGTCTACAAAGTTCAAGTCCACATGGATCAAGGACCCCACATAAGACAAATACACTGAATCTAATAGAAGAGAAAGTGGGGAAAAGTCTCAAACAAATGGGCACAGGGGAAAAGTTCCTGAACAGAACACCAATGGCTTAAGCTCTAAGATCAACAATAGATAAATAGGACCTCATAAAATTGAAAAGCCTCTATAAGTCAAAAGACAATGTCAATAGGACAAAATGGCAACCAACATATTGAGAAAAGATCTTTACTAACCCTACATCTGATAGAGGGCTAATATCCAATATATACAAAGAGGTCAAGAAGTTAGACTCCAGAGAACCAAATAGCCCTATTAACAAATGGTGTACAGAGCTACACAAAGAATTTTCAACTGAGGAATCTCAAATGGACAGGAAGCACCTAAAGAAATGTTCAAAATTCTTAATCATCAGGGAAATGCAATCAAAACAACCCTGAAAATTCTATCTCACACCAGCCAAAATGGCTGAGATTAAAATCTCAGGTGACAGCAGATGCTGGTGAGGATGTGAAGAAAAAGGAACACTTCTTCATTGCTTATGGGATTGCAAGCTAACATAACCACTCTGGAAATCTGTCTGACTATTCCTCAGAACATTGGAAATATATCTACCTGAGGACCCAGCTATACTACTACCAGATGTCCCTCAGCAGAGGAATGGATACAGAAAATGTGGTACATGTATACAGTGGAGTACTACTCAACTTTTAAAAACAATGACTTTATGAAATTCACAGGCAAAGGGATACAACTAGAAAATATCCTGAGTGAGGTAACCCAGTCACAAAAGAACACACATGGTATGCATTCTATTATAAGTAGATATCAGGAAAAAAACTCAGAATAACCATAATACAACTCACTGACCATATGAAGCTCAAGAAGAAGGAAGACAAAAGTGTGGATGCTTCAATCCTACTTTGAAGTGGTAACAAAATAAACTTGGGAAGTAGAGGGAGGGAAGCACCTGAGAAAAAGAGAGGAGGGGGAGGGGAAGGGGGGTCAGTATCTGGTGTGGGAGGAGACAGGGACAAAGTACAAAGGGTCAGGAAATTAAATGGAGGTGTATAGCAATGGGGGATGTAGAGCTGGGGGTAGCCACTAAAAAGTTCCAGATGCCAGCAAAGCAAGAGGTTTCCAGGATCCAACTGGGATGACATTAGATGGAATACCCAACAAAGGGAAGAGATATCCTGCAGAAACCATATCCAGTGGTTAGTTACACCTCCAGTTGGGGATGAGACCATCTACCCATCTCAAAAATATTAACTCAGAAGGAAATTCAGGAACAAAGAGGCGAGTAGAGACTGAAGGAAAGGTCATCCAGAGACTTCCCTATCTAGGGATCCATCCCTATAGACATCAAATGAAGACACTCTTGCTGATGTCAAGAAGCTCTTGTTGACAGGAGCCTATTACAGCTGTCCCCTGAGAGGCTCTGCCAGAACCTGACCAATACAGATGCAGATGCTCTCAATAAACCATTTATTGGACTGAGTAGGAGGACCCCAATAGAGGAGTTAGGGTAAGGACTGAAGGAGCTGAAGAGGATTGCATCCCCATAGGAAGAACAATAGTATAAACCAACCAGACTCCCCAGAGCTCCCAGGATCTAAGCCACCAACCATAGAGTATACATAGAGGGACCCATGGCCCCAGCTGCATATGTAGCTGAGAATTGACTTATCTGGCATCAGAGGAAGGGGAAGCCCTTGGTCCTGTGGAGGCTTGATGCCCAAGAATAGAAGAATGCTAAGGTGATGAGATGGCAGTGGATGAGTGGATATGGAGTATCCTCATAGAAGAAGGGTGGAGGGGGGATGGCATAGGAGGTTTAGGGAGGGAAAACCTGGGAAGGGGATAACATATGAAATGTAAATAAGTAAAATAACCAAAAAAAGGCCTTAAGCAGAGCAATGACTGAACCACTTAACTCCATGTGGCTAACACACACTCCCTTCCAATATTCCAGAGTTAACATTTAGAGAATCTATATTTCATCTTTGATGCCCTGGACTCTGCTAGGCAGCCCTCCTGGAGTTGATTTTCCCCTGTACCTACATTTCAGCTGTCTCCCCTCCTATATCTTTCTTCTCCCATTACACTTACTTCATATTTGCACATTAACTTGTTCACACATTTTAAAAAGTATTTGGTAATATTTTATCTTTTTCTCCTTTTTGTTTTATACTTCTTCTTGTCTTCAATTATAGTTTTAAAATATTTTACTTTTTTTAACTATTACTTTAAAATTTCACCCATTATATATTGATCACATTATTTTTCCTGCTTTTCTGCTTCACCTGCAGAACCACACAATTTCATGTCGTCTCTGTTTTTATTTCTATCACAAAGCAAAAAAAAATATAAAATATGAAAACAAACCAAAAATAATACAGTCTATTTTATGTTGGCCAAATACTTCTGTATATGGATCCTGCCATGACATGATGTCTGGTTTACATATCTAGTGTTGCTCCATTGGAAAAAACGTGATCTGCCCTATCTCAGAAAGAATCAATTGCAAGAGAAAAGGAAAATCATTACCTGTCAGTGTCTTAGCTTCACTAATAAGTACAAATAGCAAACAACTAGCCAATGCGAGCAAGGCTATGTACATCAGAGTTGCAGATGAGATAAAGCTCCTGGAATGTATGATCTGCCTGTTAAAATTCTACTGAAGTTCATCAGGACTGTAAACATCATAGAAACTTATGTTGATATAAATATGTGTTACCGACTTATATTTTACTTAAATTTTGTGTGCAGTGCTGTGGGTCCATCTCCAGATGTGTCCCAAGAGGATCTCTGTCTTGGCTGAGGACAGGGTGTGAACGGTGACTGCCTCTGTCCGCAGGTGGTCCCAGAGGCATGTAGTGAAGACAGGGGGAGTCTGCTGCTGCCTCTGCCACTGACCACATCTCAGTGGTGGAGAGGGGAAAAGTGTTACAGCTCTTTGAAAAGTGTTACAGCTCTTTGAAGTGCCCCAGTGAGGCACTGGATGGCCAGCAAAGAGGGGAGGGACTGTGACAGAAGCTCTCAGACAACAGGAAGAATCTCGCACACTTTTACTTTTGAGTTTGGTCCATATATACAGTTTTGTGATGGGTTAAGGTCTGGCAGCAGGTAACCCATATTGGCTTGGTCTGAGAGCTTGGGAATGCCTCATCTGCATAATGGTACTAATCCTAAGTGACCGATGACCATAGGACTCTCTGTGGGAGGGACTGTGGAGGGCTCAAACTGAGAGAGCCAGAGACCTAGGAAGAGCTTGAAAACCTTTTGTCCCAGCGGTTACCTGGGGATCCGGGGTTCTAAGCCTCAGGGACAAGGAATAATAGAAAGAACACATCAGACCCTGAAGGTCCAACTCCTGAAACAACAAACCACCACTTATCCCCCTAATGTACAATTAATGATGACTCTGGCTACCCTAAACATATTTAACATCTACAAAACCTCCAAATACCCTCCTATTTCCCTCCATTGACACACACCAAAATTAGCTCCCCCTATCGTGGTATGATGATGAGATCCTTTAGATGGAATTGGGAAGGAACCAGACCCCCTCCTTACAAATGGGAGGGGTTTTGCTTGTGTCTTTCCACAGCCTATCTGAGTCCCTGCCAGAAATGTCAGACATCACCTCACCAACCAAGAAGATGGCCCGCCTCTCACTGACAGATGCAGAATCAAGGAAGGGGAGGAGAAGGCAAAGGAGACACCATGCCCAGAGGAGCAGAAGGATCTCATGGAAGGACATCCATAACCTAATGTCAGCTGCTCAGGTAATGTGCCCTTCACAAGCCCTCCTCTCCTCCATTCTCTTGGCAGGTTTTGTCATCCTTCAAGCTAACTCTGCTACTATGCTTTTTTCCCCCACTGTATGCTTTGGCTTTTTTTTTGTTTTTGTCAAAAACCAGTGTCTATAGGTGTGTTGGCTTATTTCTGGTTGTTGATTCTTTCTATTCCATTGATTAACCTGTTTATCTCTGTACCAAGAACGTGCAGTTTTATCACAATTGCTCTGTAATTTAGCTTGAAGTAAGAGATGGTGATTCCACTAGAAGTTCTTTTATCATTCAGAGTTATTGTGTCTATCCTGGGTTTTTTGGTTTACCATATGAAGTTGAAAATTGTTCTTTCAGTGTCTGTAAAAAATTGTGTTGGAATTTCGATGGAAATTTCATTGAATATGAAATTTTATTTTTTAAGATAGCTATTTTCACTATGTCAATCTTACCTATCTATGATCATGGGAGATCTTTCCATCTTCTGAGGTCTTCTTTAACTTCTTTCTTCAGAGACTTGATGTTCTTGTCATATAGATCTTTCTCTTCCTTGATTAAACTGCAATATTCTATTTGTGGCTATTATTAAGAGTGTTATTTCTCTAAGATCTTCCTCAGCTCTTTTATCATAGATAAAGAATGGCTATTGTTTTCTTTGAGTTAACTGTGGAGATCTCTTGGTCCTGCCTTAAGGAAGTAGCCAAGAATAATTACATGGGTTTAGTGAAGACAGGAGAGTTGGCTCAAGAAAAATACAGCTGGAGATACGTGTTTCTTGAATCTTGACCATCATGAAAATTTTCTAGAAACAGTGGCAATAGGCATTGTTCATGTATAACAATGAGTTATACATGACCATCAGTTGATCCCATCCTTTGCATGCATTTAGTATAGTTAAAAGGAGCCTGAATAAAAATAAACTTGGTTCAGTGCTTGCTGAAGTCACACAATAATGTGGTCTAATTGTCTTTGTTCTTTCTTCCTTACTCCCTTCCTTGGGAGCCTGTTGACTGACTGAGTAGGTTTGGTCATGTGGTACCAAATGTGGGGTTCAAGTTTGAGGGCTTAGTGAAGGACACAGTGTGAGTTGAAGATGCACCAAAAATAAAGAAATGTGGAGCAGAAATGAGTAGACTTTGTGACATGTGGCAAGGTAATAGTAGAATGCTTTTTGTACATATGCTTAGACATATGGTTAAGTCTAGAGATGCAAAAGTAAGTCAGAATCAACTTACTCAATTTTTATTTTCAATAGAAGAAATTTGTCACTGGATTTCTGAGGAAGGCACAATGAAAATACAGGCATGGGAGAAGGTAGGAGAAAAAATAAAAAGTTATTGTGCAGTACACAGTCCTGAAAAAACTCCTATAGATAATTTTAGTCTTTGCTCTTTAGTTACAGATAATTTAAATCCAAGACATGAAAGTACAAGATTAGTCAAATTTCTAGAGAACAGAGATAATTAAAGTAAAAAGAAAGATGATTCTACTCCATCTACACCTCCCACTTATGAAGAGATGGATAAACCAGGGAAAGTGATGAGCTTCTCGATCCAGGGGATAAAGTTGATTTAGAGAAAGAAACTGGTAAATATAATCAGAATTTGTCACCCATTTGGGACTCTATTAAGATGTTTTTTGCAAAGGAACAGGTAAACATATCTAGGAGATAAAAGAAAATAAAACAAAAAGTAGCTGAAAGGTTTGAGGAAGTATTTGACAAGGAGGAATTTGTTAGTGATGACACAAATAATGAAAATGAAGAAAAGAAAGTAGAGGGAAAGGTTATTGCTGTACATGCTTTGGTTGCACTTATAAGAAAGAAAAATCAGGAAAAGCTTCTCAATATTAGTCCTAGTGCTTCTCTTTTTTATCCTATGCAAGCAGATTTAAAACAGGTGGTGGATGGAGGAAAGAATATTCAGGGTTATGTGTTACAGTGTCTAGTTTTTGAAACTCAGAATCAGCAGGGTACTCCTCAAAGATATCACACACCCCAATTCCTTTTAACCAGCTAAGGGAATTAAAAACTGCCTGTGCTCAGTATGGACATTTTACTATGGTTATGTTTAATGGCCTGTCTACTGATGCTTGTCCCTCTGCAGATTTGAAACAATTATCCTGTATATATTTAGGAGGAGGAGATTACCTATTATGGAAAATGGAATTTTATTAGAGATGCCAGCATACTGCTTAATTGAATGCTAGAGCTAAAAATTCTGTTACTTATGACATGTCGACAGGAGAGGGTCAATATGGAGATGTGAATAATCAATTATTATATAACCATAGTGTTAGTGCTCAAATTGTTGCTCCTGACTGGTGAGCATGGATCGCTTTACCTAATAATGGAAATTTATCACAAGATATTTCTAAAATTTGCCAGGGTCCTGATGAGCCCTTTCAGAAAGTTTTGGTTGCTTAACCAAGGCTGCAGGGGGATTTTGGGGAGATGCTAATGCAGATATGGTATTAGCTAAAAAACTGACATATGAAAATGCTAATTCCACCTGTGAGGCTGCAATTGAAACTTATAGAAATACTGGCTCTGTCATGGATTATATTAGATTATGTTCTGATATTGGACCCTCATATGTGCAGGGTGTGGCCATGTTGTTGCATTTCAAGGAAAAATTATTCAACAGGTTTTGTTTCAACAAGAATTATTATTGATTTAAACGACTATTTTATACTAATCATTTGCATTCTGATAATTGTAAAAGGCTTGCATTTAGTGTGGCTGCTTGTAATTTAAAGAACACATGAAATGGTATCACTGGAAAATTTTACCTCCAAGAATGGCTAATAGTCCTACACTATGCCAAAAATTTGCTGCTGCTTCAATACAAGAAGTGAGGACTTTGAATCCTTCTGTGTATATTATTTATTATATGGGTGATATTTTATTAATTAAACCCTCTGAAAGAATTTGAATACAAGCCTTCTCTCATATACAATAAGCTTTAAAATTTTGGGGTTAGTTATTGCTCCTGAAAAGATCTAAAGACAATATCCTTTTCAATATTTGGGACATCAATTATATCCTAAACAAATTATGGCACAAAAATTAAGATCAGTAGAGATAATTTACTTACTTCAAATGATTTTCAAAAGCTGTTGGGAGAAGTCAGTTAGCCATGACTTCATCTTAAGCTTACCACAGTAGAACTTAAATCTCTGTTTGATTCTCATGGGAGAAGAGAATACTAGTACACTCGACAATTAACTGATGAAGGATAGCTTAGCAGAATGTAGAAGAAGCTATTAGTCAACAACAGATACGTTACATAAATTTTGACCAATTATTGGCTGTTTGCATTCTCCCTATGTCCCATACACTGTGCATACCTTCCTTTGGCAGAAGAGACCATTAATATGGATTCATCTTTCCTCATTTCCAAGTAAAGTTTTAACACACTATTGTGAATCTATTGTTATGTTGATGCCAAACTGTAGGATAGAATCAGGAAAGTATTTTGGGAAAGAACCTGATGAAATACTTATTCCTTATTCCAAGCAGTAGTTAAATTGGTTATTGCAGAATACTGATATTTGACCTATTACGTGTGCAAATTTTTCAGGCAAAATAGAAAATTATTATCCCAAAGACAAGTCATTACAATTTGCCTCCCTGCATGCTTTTGTGTCTCCTGTAAATTTGGGCATGCATCCCATAAAATTGCACTTACTATATTTACAGATTGCTCATCTAATAGACAGGTGGCTTATGTAACTGGACCACAAGTTCATTCTCTTGAGTTTCCCTCCACTTCAGCACAAATAATTGAATTACATGCTATAGAAGCTATTTCTGAAATGATGAAAAACCAAGCTTTTAATTTTTATATTGATGGCCAATATATAGGTCATGGCTTACAGTTACTTATAACTGATTCTTTCTTTTTTAGATACTGCTAATTCTCAAATTTTTCCAATCTTTATGCAAATTCATAAGTAATTTAAGAGAACATACTGCTCCTTACTTTATAGGACATTTAAGAACTCATGCAGGATTGCCTGTAACACTTAGTGAGGGCAATGCCATAGCAAATTATAGAACTTACACAGGAACAATTAGCCAAACAATCGCATTCTTTATATCATCAAAATAGCAACAGTTTGAGACAACTTAGTATTTCTAGAGAATGTGCACATCAAGAATGTGCAATCATAAAGACTTGCCCTCAATGTTCTCAGTTTCTCCCTGTACCACATAATGGTGCTAATCCTGAAGAACTTGTACTTATTCAATTATGGAAAATTCATATAACAAATATTTCTGATTTTGGAAAATTAAAATATATACATGTGAATACTGATACTTTCTCAGGCTTTCTTTTTGCAACTGTTTTAGCAGGAGAAACAACTAAAAATGTAATGACTTAATGAAACTTTAAAACAATACTTTCATAAAATAAAAAGATGAGAATTATATCCCTATAAATCATAAGCCTATATAAATCATACTCTTTTTATTTTAAATTTTTTATTGGATATTTTATTTATTTACATTTCAGATGTTATCCCCTTTCCCAGTTTCTCTATGAGGTTCTATGAGGGTGTTCACCCAGCCACCCATCCAATCCTGGCTCCCTGCCCAGTCATTCCACTAAACTGGGGCATCGAGTCATTCCAGGACCAAGGTCCTCTCCTCCCATTGATGTCTGCCAAGGCCATCCCCTACTACATATGCAGCTGGAGCTATGGGTCCTTCCATACACATGGTAGGTTGGTGGTTTAGTTCCTGGGAGCTGTGGAGGATCTGGTTGGTTGATACTGTTTTTCTTCATATGGGTTGCAAACCCCTTCAGCTCCTTCATTCCTTTCTCTAACTCCTCCACTGGGGACCCTGTGCTGAGTTCAATGGTTGGCTGTTAGCATCTGTCTCTGTATTTGCCCAGCTCTGGCAGTTTCTCAGGACACAGCAGTATCAGTCTCCTGTCAGCAAGCACTTTGTGGCATCCACAATAGTTTTTGGGTTTTGTGTCTATATATGGGATGGATCCTTAGGTGGGGCAGTCTCTGGATGGCCTTTCCTTTACTCTCTGCTCTACACTGTGCCCCCATATTTACTCCCATAACTATTTTGTTCTCCCATCTAAGAAGGACAGAAGCATCCATACTTTGGTCTTCCTTCTTCTTGAGCTTCATATCGTTTATGAATTGTACCTATGGTATTCTGAGCTTTTGGGCTAAGATCTATTTATCAGTGAGTGAATACCATGTGTATTCTTTTGTGACTGAGTTACCTCACTGAGGATATTTTCTAATTCCATGAATTTGCCTAAGAATTTCATAAATTCATTTTTTTTAATAGCTAAGTAGTACTCCATTGTGTAAATATAACAGATTATCTGTATCCATGGCTTTGTTGAAGGACATCTGGGTTCTTTTCAGCTTCTGGCTATTATAAATAAGGCTGCTGTGAACATAGCAGAGCATATGTCCTTGTTATATGTTGGAGCAGCTTTTAGGTATATGCCCAAGAGTGGTATAGCAGGATTCTCAGTTAGGATTATGTCCAATTTTCTGAGAAACCACCAGACTGATTTTCAGAGTGGTTGTACCAGCTTCTAATGCCATCAAAAATAGAGGAGTGTTCCCCTTTATCCAGATTTCTGCCAGCATCTACTGTCACATGAGTTTTTGATGTTAGCCATTCTGATTCGTGTGAGGTGAAATCTGAGGACTGTTTTGATTTGCATTTTCCTGATGACTAAGGATGTTGAATGTTTCTTAAGGGGCTTCTCAACCATTTGGTATTGTTTGGTTGAGAATTCTGTGTTTAGCTCTGCACCCCATTTTTATAGGGTTAGTTGGTTTTCTGGAGTTTAACTTCTTGATTTCTGTGTATATAGTGGATATTAGCCCTCTATCTAATGTAGCATTGGTAAAGATGTTTTCCCCATATGTTGGTTGACATTTTGTCCTATTGACTGTGTCCTTTGCCTTACAGAAGGATTCCAATTTTATGAGGTCTCATTTGTAGATAATTGATCTTAGAGTATAAGCCATTTTTGTTCTGTTCAGGAAATTATCCCCTGTGCCCATGTTTTTGAAGCTCTTCCCAAATTTCTCTTCTATTACTTTCAGTGTATCTGGTTTTATGTGGGGGTCCTTGATCCACTTGAACTTGAGCTTTGTATAAGGAGATAAGAATAGATCAATTTGCATTCTTATACATGGTGATCTCCAACTGAACCAGCACCATTTATTGAAAATGCTGTCTTTTTCCACTGAAAGGTTTTAGCTCCTTAGTCAAAGCTCAAGAGACCATGGGTGTAGGGGTTCATTTCTGGGTCTTCAATTCTATTCCATTGATCTACCTGTCTGTCTCTGCAGCAATTCCATGTAGTTTTTATCACTATTGCTCAGTGATACAGCTACATGTCAGAGATGGTGATTCCCCAAGAAGTTCTTTTATTGCTGAGAAGAGTTTTTACTATCCTGGGTTTTTGTTATTCCAACTTATAATGTAAATTGTTCTTTCTAACTATGAATAATTGAGTAGGAATTTTGATGGAAATTGCATTAAATCTGTAGGTTGCTTTTGATAAAATGACCATTTTTACTATGTTAATCCTGCCAACCCATGATCATGGAAGATCTTTCCATCTTCTGAGATCTTCTTTGATTTCTTTCTTCAGAAACTTTAAGTTCTTGCCATACAGATCTTTCACTTGCTTGGTTATAGTCACACAAATGTATTTTATGTTATTTATGACTATTGTGAATGGTGTTGCTTCCCTAATTTCTTTCTCAGCCTATTTATTCTTTGAGTATATGAAGGCTACTGATTTGTTTGAGTTAATTTTCTATACAGCCACTTTACCAAAGTTGTTTATCAGCTGTAGGAGTCTCTGGTGGAATTTTTAGGGTCTCTGAAGTATTTTATAATATCAGCAAATAATGATATTTTGACTTCTACCTTTCCAATTTGTATCCTTTTTACCTTCTCTTGTTGTCTAATTGCTCTGGCTAGGACTTCAAGTACTACATTGAATAGGTAGGGAGAGAGTGGACAGCCTATCTAGTCCCTGACTTTAGTGGGATTGCTCGAAGTTTCTCTCCATTTAGTCCGATGTTGGCTACTGGTTTTTTGTATATTGCTTTTACTAAGGTTAGATATGGGCCTTGAATTCCTGATCTTTCTAAGACTTTTGTCATGAAGGAGTGTTGAATTTTTTCAAATACTCAGTATCTAATGAAGTGATCTGGTTTTTTTTTCCATTGAGTTGTTTATATAGTGGATTATGTTGATGGATTTTCTTATATTGAATCATCCCTGCATCTCTAGGATGAAGGCTACTTGATCATGATGGATGACTGTTTTGATGTGTCCTTGGATTTGGTTTGTGAGAATTTTATTGTGTATTTTTGCATCAATTTTCACAAGGCAAATTGTTCTGAAGTTCTCTTTCATTGTTGGGTCTTTGTGTGGCTTAGTATAAGCATAATTGTGGCTTCATGGAAGGAATTGGTTAGTGTTCCTTCTGTTTCTATTTTGTGTAATTGTTTGAAAAATATTGGTATTAGGATTTCTTTGAAGGTCTGATAGAATTCTGCACTAAAACCATCTGGTCCTGGGCTTCTTTTGGTTGGGAGACTATTAATGAATGACTGCTTCTATTTCTTTAAGGGTTATGAGACCGTTTAGATGTTTTATCTGATCCTGATTTTAATTTGGTACCTGGTATCTGTCTAGAAAATTGTTCATTTAATTCAGATTTTCCACTTTTATTGAGTATAGGCTTTCTTAGTAGGATCTGATGAATTTTTAGATTTCCTCAGTTTTTGTTGTTATGTCTCCCGTTTTATTTCTAATTTTGTTAAGTTGAATACTGTCTCTGTTCCCTCTGGTTAGTGAGGATAAGGGATTATCTATCATGTTGATTTTCTCAAAGAACCAGCTTCTGGTTTTGTTGATTCTTTGTATAGTTCTTTCTGTTTCTACTTGGTTGATTTCAGACCTGAGTTAATTATTTTCTGCCATCTACTCCTCTTGTATGTATTTATTTCTTTTTATTCTAGAGCTTTCAGATATCTTTTAAGCTGCTAGTGTAAGATCTCTCAAATTTCTTTATGGAGGCACCCAGAGCTATGAGTTTTTCTCTTAGCACTGCTTTCATTGTGTCCCATAAGTTTGGGCATGTTGTGCCTTCTTTTTTCATTAAATTCTAAAAAGTCTTTAATTTCTTTATTTCTTTCTTGACCAAATTTTCATTGAGTAGGGCTTCCTTCATATTCTATATGTATGTGGGCTTTCTGTTGTTTTTATTGCTATTGAAGATCACCCTTAGACCATGGTGATGTGACAGAATGCATGGGATTATTTCAGTTTTCTTTTATCTGTTCAGGCCTGTTTTTTTTTTTAAAGAAATTATGTGGTCAGTTTTGGAGAAGGTATCATTGGGTGCTGAGAAGAAGGTATATTTTTTTTGTTTTAGGATGAAATGTTCTATAGATATCTGTTAAATCCATTTGATTCATAACTTCTGTTAGATTCACCATGTCTCTGTTTAGTTTCTGTTTTCCATGACCTGTCCATTGCTGAGAGTGAGGTGTTGAAGTCTCCCACTATTATTGTGTAAGGTGCAATGTGTGCTTTGAACTTTAGTAAAGTTTCTTTTATCAATGTGTATTGGGTTGTAGCACTCATGTGGGTGTGAGTCCTGTGGGTTGAGTTGTGGGTCCTTCATGTCTCCCACCCCAAGGGGCTGGGGTAGTGGCTCAGAAAAGCAGAGGTGCTGGAATTCGACTGAGTTCACTCCACACCGCTCCAGGCAGATGTCAGGCTCTGAGAAGATGCAGGACTCTGCTTAGGGTGGAGAGAACACAGTCTGAGACCCCTTCATGGGGATCAGAGCCCTTGGGTTGGGGATCCCTGGGCCAGGAGGAGGCCAGGTACTGACTCACCTCAAGCCCTTGGTCTCTCAAGCCCTGCTGAGAGGCTGCAGAAGGACTGAGACAGAGTGGCAGGGGGTACAGGCTGGATCAACCTATAGCAGTATCCCACGGGGAAGGGAGACTCTTGGTTGGGTGACTCACTTGGCTGGTTCTTGGTTGGCTCAGCTAGCTTGCCTGAGTGGGTGGTCTCTGTGGCTGGAACATAGAGAGGTCTTCAGTGGGAGATTAGATGGCAGCTCAGTAGAAGACCTTCTCCATGGTATCCCAAGGCTGGTCCCAAAGAAAGATGTAGTCCATGGTCTTAAAATGTTGATTGTCATGGTGGAAAGTGGATGAAGCTATACCCCACATTCTCAGGGTGGGTCTGAGGTTAAATACCTTTTGCAAGGAGAGGAGTCTGGGAAGGAATGTTTAATTGGCTATGCCCTCTGGCCTTCAGATATCTCATGAATATGGATGACCTCTACCTGTGCTATGTGACCAATGGCCACAAATCTCTCTTTGAGAGGGGCTATGGGAGGTTGAAGCTAAGTGAAAGCAGCCAGGAGCCCAAGAGTGAGCCAAACTACTACCATCCCTTTAGAGTCTCTGGGTTCCAAGCAAGCTAGGTACCCAGCTGCCTCTCACAGCCAACTGCCCCACAAATGTGGGTGCCCTTGCATTTGGAGCATAGATGTTGAGAATTTAGTGTTCATCTTGGTTGATTATTCCTTTGACATGTATGAAGTGTCCTTCCTTATCTTTTTTGATAAATTTTGGTTGAATGTCAATTTTATTCAATATTAGGGTGGTTACTACAGCTTGTTTCTTGGGACCATTTGCTTGGAAAATTGTTTTCCAGCTTTTTACTCTGAGGTAGTGTCTGTCTTTGTCACTGAGGTACATTTCCTGTATGCAGCAAAATACTGGGTCCTGTTTACTTTATCCAGTCTGTTAGTCTATGTCATTTTATTGGGGAATTGAGTCCACTGATGTTAAGAGATATTAAGGAAAAGTGATTGTTGCTTCTTGTTATTTTTGTTGTTAGAGTTGGAATTGTGTTTATGTGGTTATCTTCTTGTGGGTTTGTTGTAAGATTAATTTCTTGCTTTCTGTAGGGTATAGTTTCCTTCCTTGTGTTGGAGTTTTACATTTATTATCCTTTGTAGGTCTGGATTTGTAGAGAGATATTGTGTAAATTTTATTTGTCATGGAATATCTTTGTTTCTCTATCTATGTTAATTGAGAGTTGTGCTGAGCATTGTAGCCTGGGCTGGCATTTCTGTTCTCTTAGGGTCTGTATGACTTCTGCCCAGGATCTTCTGGTGCTGTTTGTATTTTGATGTAATTTGGTTTCCCCAAGAAGGGCTGCCTGGAAGAGTAATGAATCAGGTACTCATGACTTCACATGATTCTTCTAATGAATAAAGAAACCAATCACTGAGTGAGTAGGCAGGACTTCTGGGTTGGATGCAGGAATTGCAGAGGCAGGAGAAAGGGGTGGGATTTTGGATGCTAAGGACAATAAAGTGAAAATAAAAGTAGAGGAGACCCCCAGTTCAAGTAACAGATCTGTTGGGCCCACTACTGTGGGATTTAACTTAGAATAGCTTACTATTAGGGTGCTAGTTTCTGTGTCCTTTTGATTCTAAACTAAGATTGTGTGGTGTTTTCCTTCATACTGTGACTTGACTGAGTTCCAGAGAAAAGGAACGATGATGGGGCACCCCAGGAAGCCATGGGAATTTGGAAGCGTGGGGCTGGTATGGCAGTGACCCACCATTGGAACTTAGTGAGCTGGTGGAGAGATTTCAGAGATCTGAGTTACAGAGTCTCCAAAAGATGAGAACAAGGCTGGCTGGTGCCTTGCTGGAGATAAAGTAGAATACATTTTTTTTAAATATTCCAAGCTACGTTATCATGGACACTCATCTGCTAAGTATTTGGGCATCCTCACACTTATACTACATATGCTTTAGTGAAATGAAAGGCCAATGGCATGGACCCAACCCTGTACTCATGTGTAGTAGAGGTCATGTATAAGTTTTTTCACAGAATGAGAATGGAACACAGGGGTAGCTTGAAAGGCTGGTGCTAAAAATGCAACAATCACACACCCTTGCTGATTCCCTTAATGATGGTTCCCGTATGCAGTGAAGTCTATTGGTCCTATGTTCCTAATCCACTACTGATACATCCAGAAGTGTGGTCGAGACCAGAGATTCTTGTAGCTAGCAACAATGCTCAATTTCGTGGATTGCCTTGGACAGGGCAGCCGACTTATAATGACACGATGACTGTTACTGCACTCAGTGATAGGATCCCTGTTTGCTTTGTGAAGAATGACACAAATAATGTGTGTATTTCTGTGTTAACCCAGATTTGAAAGAAAAAAAAATTTCAAAGGCTATAACTCAAAGCATAATAATGAGCATGCCTGAATATTTTGAGGGATATGCACTTGAGCCTCATGAAATACAATTGTGTGGATCAGAATGTACAGAAAAAGTGGAATTGGTGTTTAACAAAACCATTAGATAGAGGAATGTTATAATCAACTGCCTATGAAGTCTAATGTTTCCAATAATATACAAATAATTAAGTTGGCTGGGAATCAATCAAATACTGGACAAAAAGAAATATCCATAGGTCTTTGGCAATCAGATTCAGGTCCTTCTCAATGACATATTTGAAAGTTGGCTGCTGCTCTTTATGAAGCTATGTTTTTAATAGACAAAAATGTGACATGATCTTGATTATGAACAAATGTTAGTGCATGTGTTAAGGCTCCTAATCTCCTATTAATTGTTTGTGTTAATATTACTTTTATTTCTTCTATGGGATTTAAGATAAGTTGTATTGATTATTTACTTCCTAATTGAGTTAGTGTATTGAAATCTGGCATGTCTGTTATGGTAATCTATCAACCAATTTGTTTTATTACCTGTTATATGACAGGACCTTGATATTCTAAAAATGGATTACAAATTTTTGAAAGAAATGAGTCAGGGTTTAAGTATAAGTAAAAGAGTAGTTGGGTTGATTATTGCTGGTATAGTAATTTTAATTAAATTAATAACTAGTGCTGCTGCTTCTATAATTCCTTTGATTCAAGAAGTCAAAAGAGCTACATTTGTTAATCATTTAGCAGAACATATTATTAATTCTCTTAGTATTCAAGAAGATTTAGATAGGCACGTGGAATAATGGATTGATGCTTTTTAGGATACTATTCAAATAATTGGAGAAGTTGAGAGTTTAAGAGTAAGAAATAATTTTTAACATCATGCTAAATATCAATGGATTTGTCTCACCTCAAAAAATTATAATGACAGACATTACAACTGGAAAAACATTCAAAGACAGTTACAAAGTATATGGCACAATTTTAAAACCTCTTTAGATATATTAACCTTACATACAGAAATTATGAATTTAAAGACCACTACTCCACTGAGTTTTGTTCCCGTTGATACTGCTGATAAAATGATTCATGGTTTAAGGCTATCCCCATCATGGTCAAATGTCAAGAATGGCAGTTTAATCATTTTAGCCCTTTTTGTCCTGGTAATACTTTCATTCCTGCCCATTTTGATGAAATTTGCCTTTAATAATAGCAATATGTTGGCATCCAAGATACATGGAATAGACTCCCAGAAGAAACAACATATAACAGGCTGGCAGTAAATGATGGGTAAGATTCTGGGTAGGACTTCTTCAACCTAAGACAGAGATATATTATTTTGAATAATGCAATATCAATGACAGAAAAGGAAAGCATCCTTGACAGAACAACCTAAGACAGACGCAGTCTTTTATAAAAATTAATAAGGGAGAGATGTGGAGAGCTCTTGTTGCTGCCCAAGGAAGTTGCCAAGGATAATTACATGGGTTTTGTCAGGACAGGAGAGTTGTCTCTAGAAAAATACAGCTGAAGATATGCGTTTCTTTTTTTTTTTTA
>NW_021604629.1:1184536-1189327 GCF_004785775.1 Grammomys surdaster | reverse complement strand
TTTTATTTCTTTTTTTTTTTGAACATGAAATGCTTTTTTTTATAGCATGTTTTACAAGGGGAGGGGGTAAGAGGGTCCAGGTGGTGGAAAAGTACAAAATCTTCTTGGCCTGTGCCTTGAAACATGTCATGGTCTATATGGTACACTGCCTTGAATTATGATCTACCTGCAGTTCTTCAGAAGATATGGTACACTGCTTGAGTTATGGTCTCCCTGCTATTCTTAAGAAGACATGGTACTCTGATTTGAGTCTATCTGCAGTTGCTAAGCAGGATCTTGCAGTTGCCAAGCTTCAGAGGACATTGTGCAGGTGGGGAAAGGTAGGGGGTATAAGGGTAAGGGCGAGGGTCCTGGCTTCTGGCATCTCCCCCTTCTCTGTTTAGTTAGAGAAGGCGTCTTATGTTCAATCCCAACTATGTGAGTTTTGAATTTGGATGTCTAATTATGGGGGGTCTTAGACAAGTTCACAACCCCAAAACACTGATGTGAGACGAGTCACATCGATGGTCGAAGGCTTTAGGCTGTCGACGATGGGCAACGTCAAGGGACTCTGATGTGGGTGAAAGGAGGGTGAGAGCCCTGTCTTAGGCCATGTAGGCTGCACCCACTCCCAGCACCACGCACTCCTTTTCGGCTGCATTGGGTGGGCCCCTGGGAAGTGGACCTACAATAATCCCGTCATTGGACTAACTCACAGCCATCCTAGTCTCTTGTAAATGTTCAAGTTACCAACCATTTGTCAGTTTGGGGTGTAATATTGTCATAAAGGAAGGCTCCCCAATGTTAGCGGCCATATCAAGGGTGGCCTTGGTTTAGGAAAAAGCCAATTTTTGTTGTGGTGATCAAGAGGCCAAGCTCTCTAGAGAGAGAAATGAGGGCAAAGCCAGGCATACCAGGAACCCTTCTGGAGGGCGTGGAAGTCTAGGGGTCGACCGTAGTGGGAGGCAGGGGAGCTGACAGCTGTGTCAGTCTCCTGCGGAGTCACTTCTGGATCCTCTGCAATTTTCTGCTGATGGTAATGAACTTCAACTGCCTTCTTGATGGCAGCATCAACCTGGTTCCGTGGACGACAGGTCACGGGCGACGATCTCTGTCTTGCTCAACCTTGATGTCGTGCGCACATCCTCTCAATGAGGGTGCAAGGCTGCCCACTCTCCCCCTACTTATTTAATATAGTATTGGAAGTCCTAGCCAGAGCAATTAGGCAACACAAGGAGGTCAAAGGGATACAAATTGGAAAGGAAGAAGTCAAAATCTCACTATTTGCAGATGATATGATAGTATACTTAAGTGACCCCAAAACTTCCACCAGAGAACTCCTAAACCTGATAAACAACTTTAGCAAAGTGGCTGGATATAAAATTAACTCAAGCAAATCAGTAGCCTTCCTCTACTCAAAAGATAAACTGGCTGAGAAAGAAATTATGGAAATGACACCCTTCAAAATAGTCACAGATAATATAAAATACCTTGGTGTGAACCTAACCAAGCAAGTAAAAGACCTGTATGACAAGAACTTCATTCCCCTGAAGAAAGAAATCGAAGCCGATCTCAGAAGATGGAAAGATCTCCCATGCTCATGGATTGGAAGGATTAATATAGTAAAAATGGCTATTTTGCCAAAAGCCATCTACAGATTTAATGCAATCCCCATCAAAATTCCCACTCAATTCTTCTCAGAGATAGAAAGAGCAATCTTAAAATTTATTTGGAATAACAAAAAACCCAGGATTGCGAAAACTACTCTCAGCAATAAAAGAACTTCTGGAGGAATCACCATCCCCGACTTCAAGCTGTACTACAAAGCAATAGTGATAAAAACTGCATGGTATTGGAACAGAGACAGGCAGGAGGATCAGTGGAATAGAATAGAAGACCCAGAAATGAACCCCCATACCTATGGTAACTTAATCTTTGACAAAGGGGCTAAAACCATCGAATGGAAAAAAGATAGCATTTTCAACAAAGATATGCATTTCTTGAATCTTGACCAACATGATGAGTTCCTAGAAACAGTGGATATAGGAATTGTGTATAACAGTGCCTTAACCATGAATTGATCCTGTCCTTTGCATGCATTTATTACAGTATAAAATCAGTCTGAAAAAAATAAACTTGCTTCAGTGCTTGCCAAAGTCATGCAATAGTGTTGTCTAATTTTCTTTGGTGTTTTACGCTTACTCTTTTCCTTGGGACTCTGTTAACTGACTGAGTGGGCTTGATCAGTTAACTTTCTATCCAGTCACTTTGCTGAAATTGTTTATCAGTTATAGAAGTTCTCTGGTAGAATTTGGGGGGTAGCTTATGTATTCTGTCATATCATCCTCAAATAGTGATACCTTAACTTCTCCTTTCCAAGTTGCATTCTGTTGATCTCCTTTTGTTGTCTTATTATTCTACCTAGAACTTCAAGTACTATATTGAATAGATAGTGAGAGAGTGAACAGACTTACCTTGTCCCTGATTTTACTGAGATTACTTTAGTTTCCCTCCACTGGATTTGATGTTGGCTATTGGTTTACCATATGTTGATTTTATTATGTTTAGGTATGTGCCTTGAATTCCTGCTCATTTCAAGGCTTTTAACATCAAGCAGTATCAGATTTTGCAGAAGGCCTTTTCAGCATCTAATGAGATGATCATGTGATTTTTTTCTTTTAATGTGTTTATATAATGGATTATCTTACTGGATTTTCATATATTGAACCACTACTGCATCCCTGGTATAAAGCCTACTTGGTCATGGTAGATGATGTTTTTGACAGGTTGTTGGGTTTGGTTTGCAAGAATTTTATTGTGTGTTTTTGCTGTTCATAAGAGAAATCAGTGTGAAGTTCTCTTCCTCTGTTGAGTCCTTGATAAGTTTAGGTATCAAGATAACTGTGGCTTCATAGAATGGATTAAGTAGTGGTCTTTCTGTTTATATTCTGTAGAATAATGTGCAGAGTATTGTTCTTAGCTCTTCTTTGGAAGTGTGGTAGAATTCTACCTGGACCTGGGCTTTTTTTGGTTGAAAGGTTTTTAATGACTACTTCTATGTCTTTATGTGTTATAGGATTATTTAGATAGTTTATCTGATCTTGACTTAACTTTGGTACATAGTGTCTGTCTACAAAATCATCCATTTCATCTAGATTTTCCAGTTTTTTTGAGTATAACAAATAGTAAGTTTTGTAGTAAAACCTGATGGATTTTTGTGTTTCCTCAGTTTCAGTTATGTCTCCCTTTTCATTTCTGATTTTGTTAATTTAGATACTGGCTCTATACCTTTCAGTTACATTGTCTCTATACGTTTCAGTTACATTGCCTAAAAGTTTATCTATCTTCTTGATTTTTTGTAAAGAACCAGCTCTTGGTTTTGTTCATTCTTTGTATTGTTCTCTTTGTTTTATTGTGTTGATTCCAGACGAATTCACTATTTCTTGCCATCTGCTCCTCTTGTTTGTGTTTACTTCTTTCTGTTCTAGAATTTTCAGGTGTGCTGTTAAGTTCCTAGTGTAGGACCTCTCCAATTTCTTTATGAAGGCACTTAGTGCTATAAATTTTCCTCTTAACACTGCTTTTATTGTGACCCATAATTTGGGGTATGCTACATTTTATTTTCTTGAATTGTAGAAAGTCTTTATTTTTTTTTCTTAATTTCTTCTCAGTCCAAATTACCATTGAGCAGACAGAGAGTGTTCAGTTTCTATTAGTATGTGAGATTTTTACTGTTTCTTGTGTTATTGAAGTCCAGCCTTAGTCCATGGTGATCTGACAGAATGTAAGAAGTTATTTCAATCTTCACATATCTGTTGAGGCTTCTTTTGTTTCTATATACAGGGTTAATTTGGGAGAAGATTCTATAAGGTGCTGAGAAGAATGTATATTCTTTTGTTTTGGGGTGAAATGTTCTGTAGATATCTGTTGTGTTCATTGGTTCATAAATTTATTAGTTTCATTGTATCTTTGTTTAGTTTTTGTTTTGATGAGCTGTCTGTTGTTAAGAGTGCAGTGTAAAGTCTCCTACTATTTCTATGTGAGGTTCATTGTGTGTTTTGAGTTTTAGTAAAGTTTCTTTTTTGAATGTAGTTGAATTTGCATTTGGATCATAGATGTTCAGAATTGAAATATCATCTTGATGGATTTTTCATTTGATGATTATGGAGTGTCTTTACCCATTTCCTTTAATTAGTTTTGGTTGGAAGTCTATTTAATGTGATAATAAAATAACTATTCCAGCTTGTTTCATAGGACAGTTTGTATGGAAAATAATTTTCCAGCACTTTACTCTGAGGTAGTAGCATCTGTCTTTGTTTCCAAGGTGTGTTTCTTGTATGCAAAAGACTGATGGATTCTGTTTACGTATCTCCTCCCTTAGCCTGTATCATTTTATTGGAAATAGAGTCCACTGATGTTGAGAGATTACAATGATTAAGGAATGTTAGTTATTGCTGATATTTTTTGTTTTGTTTCATTGGAGATGGTGTCTGTGTGTGTGTTGTGTGATTCTATACTTTTGGGTTTTTTTTGTGAGATGATTGATTTCTTGTTTTTTCTAGGGTGTAGAAATAGATATATCTTATTAGGAAAAGGAAATAAAATAGATATACATGGAAATAGGGGATGGAATGGAAGGATCAAATGGGGAGAGAGGTGACATAGGAGGGAATACTGGGAGAAAAAGCCAAAATTAAGGGAACTTTGAGAGGTAGTGTATAAGCCTAATGCAGGATCAACTTCCTAAGATATATATTAAATATATTATAGAATATATATATATATATATATATATATATATATACATATATA
>NW_021604629.1:1165929-1184436 GCF_004785775.1 Grammomys surdaster | reverse complement strand
TGTGTGTATACATACATATACATATACATATACATATACATATACATATACATATACATATACATATACATATACATATGAAGTTATCAAATAATGAAGAAGACAAAGTTATAACTATTCATCTCTTATCACCAATAGGAGCTTCTAGAACTGAAGTTGGGTTACTTTTTTATTGAGTTCCGTCATCCACTGCTCCATACTCCAGGCTAGTAGACCAGGGAGTTTCCAGTGATGATCCAGTGCCTATCTCTTCTTTTCCAGTAGGGGCAAGAAACACTTTGAAAACAACTTGATGCTCTGTGTTAAACTACTTTTATCAGGTAGATATCAAGGGTATAGTGTATACTTTAATAAATATAATATTTGAGCAAGAATTGAGCTGACTCTTCAGGTGGAGGATCAGTGTACCTTCTATACACCATGGTAGTGTATAAGCTGAGACCAGATACGTGTTTGGAGTAAGAATTATGAAATACTCATTCTTGATACAAATCACACATACCTCTTTATATCAACTATTTACTAAGTAATGATGACATTTTACAATCTTGAGTATGAAAATTTTGTATGCCTAAAGAAATTATTCAACTTTGAAACTTAACCCTCTCTGTAGTCACCAAAGCACCTAATAGAGTATTTTATGCCAACCACTAAAATACTGAAACAAAAATTGATGTACATGAATGAAAAAAGTAAAAATATTCCATTTTAATAATCACCTTAATGTCTTCTAATATGAATTAACCTTAATCAAATGTAACCTTGCAGAAATACTTATCTAAGATAAGTATTTATCATATACCTCCCAAAATTACCTAGTTAAATTGCACCAATAGTCACATAAAGAGGAAAACAAGAGGTTGCTTGAAATTGGCAGACTCACTATAAATTAATTGTGTTTGTGTGAAATTAATGGCTCAGTATTCACTAGGAAAGAATTAATTATCCCTGATGATTTAAATTCACACTGGAATCCAGAGCCTCAGCAGGGAAATATCCTTAGTGACAATGACAGTGAAGACATCTGTGCAGCTATCAAAACATAGCAACTTTGACTTTTTTAATTTGAAATAAATTCTTATTTCAAAAGGTATAATTTTTGCCTTTTTTGGTAAATACAGGAATGTTTTCTTTGAAATGTACTATATTTACAACCCATGATGGAGAAACAAGTCTAATGGAATCATGCAATTATATTTTTTTAAAAAGGGGTTGAGGACTGCACATGGGATGGATACTCAGGTGGAATGGTCTTCAGATGGCCCCTCCTTCAGTTTCTGTCCCTCACTTTGTCTCCATATTTGCTTCCTTGAGTATTTTGTTGTTCCTTCTAAGAAGGACTGAATCACCCCCACTTGGTCTTCCTTCTTTATGAGCTTCATGTGGCCTGTGAGTTGCATCTTGGGCATTTCAAGGTTCTGAGCTAATATCCAATAATCAGTGAGTGAATACCATGTGTGTTCTTTTGTGATTGGGTTACCTCACTCAGGATGATAATTTCTAGTTCCATCCATTTACCTAGGAACCTCTCAAATTCATTGTTTTTAATAGCTGAGTAATACTCCATTGAGTAAATATACAACATTTTTTGAATCCATTCCTCAGTTGAAGGACATCTAGGTTCTTTCCAGCTCCTGGCTATTACAAATAAGGCTGCTATGAACATACTTGAGCATATGTCCTTGTTATATGTTCAAGCATCTTCTGGGTATATGCCTAGCAGTGGTATAGCTGGATCCTCAGGTAATGCTATGTACAATTTTCTGAGGAACCACCAGACTGATTTCCAAAGTGGTTGCACCATCTTGCAGTCCCACCAACAATGGAGGAGTGTTCCTCTTTCTCCACACCCTCACCAGCATCTACTATCACCTGAGTTTTTAATCCTAGCCATTCTGACTGGTGTGAGATGGAATCTCAGGGTTGTTTTGATTTGCATTTCTCTGACAACTAAGGATATTGAACATTTCTTTAGGTGCTTCTCAGCCATTCAAGTTTCCTCCATTGAAAATTCTTTGTTAAGCTCCATACTTCATTTTTTAATAGGGTTATTTGGTTGTCTGGAGTCTAATTTTTTGAGTTCTTTGTATATATTGAGTATTAGCCCTCTATCTGATGTAGGATTGTTAAAGATCTTTTCCCAATTTGTTGGTTGTCGTTTTGTCCTATTGACAGTGTCCTTTGCTTTACAGAAACTTTGCAATTTTATGAAGTCCCTTGTCCTCTCTCCATTCTGGGATTTTTGTCTAGTTTGATCTTGTGCATGCAAACACAGCTGACATGAGATATTATTTTCACTCATTTTTTGTGTCCTGAAAACTTATTTTATCTGTAGTCATCCACAAGCTCTAGCTCTTAAAAGCTTTCCACACTCCTTCCACAAAGATCTTGAGCCTGGAAAGAAAGAGGCATGACATAGATAGCCCATATAGTGCCAAGCCTTCCACAGTCTCTAAAATTCTGTACATTGACAAGTAATGTTAATCACCATCTATTACAAAAAGAAGCTGTGTGACAATGAGGGTTGGAAGGTGTACTAATCAATTGCTGGGTTTTGATAGATTTTTACTATCATAAGCTATCATCAAATACATAAAGAATGAGATTGTAATCTTTGTTGATACATGAATTAATGTTTCTTACTGGTCATTTATTTATTTCTCAGGTCATTCATTTATTTTAGACTCAGCAAATACCTACTGGAAAATACAAAAAGCACTTGAATACTATGAAATTATAGCTACAGATTCAGGATTTATGAAGAAGTTAACTTTTGTTCAGTAATTTGGGGTTAACATGACTAAAGTTCTAAAGTCTCATATAGTTAGGTTCACCTTAATTTTTACCAAATATTTTGGAATGTTTGTCAAGTACTTGATCAAGACTTTGATCAAACTGTCAGGAGAGGCAGGCATAAAGCTCCCAACATAAGTGTTGTTAATATAAAGAAGAGGCTTACTGGAAAAAATCAATACCACCATGCCTTATAACTAGGCTTTGATCCCAGGAATATATGTGGTGGAAAGAAGGAACCAACTCATACAAGTTGTGATCTTAGACACACACACACACACACACACACACATAAAACATAAAAACATAAAGAAGTGGGCCAGACAGACTAGAGATACATAATAAGGGAATATAGAGTAGAATTAAGAGGATATCTGATGGGCTTAGTTTTTAAGAGCACATAGTACTCTTTCAGGGGATCTGGGTTACCAGAACCCACATTGTGTTCACAGCCATCTAAAATTACAGGTCTAAGTGATTCAGTAAACTTTTCTGCCTTCTAAAGTTGCCTGGCATGCATATAGTGCATATCATTTAACACAAAACACTCATTAGACAGGTATAGTCTATGGGAAATATGAAATTTCTCTGCTGACAGTATCTGTTCCTATGTTAAAAATGACCATAATACTACTAACAGATTTTACTGACAAGTGCATTAGCCACTGTTTTCCTACTTTACCTGGGATCCTCAACAGGAGAATGGTGTGGATCACAGCACCCATTCACCACATCTGGGCCATGGGAGTCACAGCACCTCCTCTCTTGAATCCCCATCTAACAGTTAGAAAGTTTTGATTTATAATATTTTTAAATTCATAGTTTCCTTATCTTCTACCTCACTGCATAACTGATTTACATTGTCTCTGTCTCCTGGAGACCTAAAATTCACTTCCTAGAAAGTCTCCTGGAATTATAGGTGATAAAATTATCTAAACATTCCATTAGAGACCATCTGCCATCACTTCCATTTCTCAGTCCAATATATGCTTTCTATATTGTTCATTAGTTAATGTGTATCACAGAATGGCTCTGATTTTGACAATCTTATGCATATATATGTATATACACATATACATATATGTTGAGAAAATATCCACCTCTACTACCCAGTATCATTCCATTCTTAATATTTCATAAATGTCATGTCCCACATATCCTCTTCCTCCAATCTACTTTTTGTGTGTGACTTGCCATGCCTCTATTGCCCTAATCTTGCTTTTGCCTAGTTATATTGTAAAATTTTGTTCATGTACTCTAGTCTTTGAAAGGTGCTATTCTACAACCCCAATTGACAAAAAGTGAAACTTCCTTGAACTTACTTCTTTTGTTAAGCCTGCTACATTTAAGCTTAAGTACCAAAATTCTAGTCTGGCACAGCCTTAGTGAGGACAGTATGACATGGTTCCTGGCCCTGTGACAGAGTTAGTAGAAGTGGGCTTCCATGAGTGGTAATGGCTGTCACAGGCAAAAGGCTCCTTTGTACAATAATCAGATCTGTCCCTCTAAGGAATGTCCCCCTGTTGATATTAATGACTCCATGATAATCAGAAAATGCATGAGTCTAGGAAGCAAAAGTTTAGCTAATATCTTAGCAAAGTGGTAAGCCCTGGGACCTTCAGGACAGCCCTTAAGGTTGTGCAAAAGAACTCTAAAAACATGAGTTAAAAATATATATCATTTCTTAACCATGCAAAAATATAAGGATGCAATATGAATTGTATACAGAGCTTCAAAGATCTAAAGAAACAGAGGCAGCTACACTATGAGCCGGCTTCTCAAAAAGATACAAAAGCAGGCAGATACAAAAGGAGACAAATTTCTGAGTTCAAAATCAGCTGAGACAGAGAAAATCCAGACCCAAGTGTGGTAGAAATGTTGATTTCAGGATACTGCCCCAGTCAGCTATTTTAGCAGGCTGTGTTTAACAGAGGCAGGCTGATCTCTGAATTTTTTTTTCAATATTAAAAGGAAATGTAGTCTTCCTGTCTTTTAAGAATCAAAGGGGCTGATTCACAGGATAATAAAAGGGAAACCTGAAATATATAACTAAATTGATTGTAAATAAAAATTAGCTGAAATACACAATAAAGAGGAGAGAGAACATGTAGAGATCATATCCAGTAGATAGGCACACCACCGATTAACGGATGGGGCCAACTACTCACCTAAAAATATTAATCCAGAATTTTGCCTGTCAAAAGAAAATGCAGGCGTCAAAGATTGGGACAGAGATTGAAGAAAAGGCCATCCATAGATTGCTCCACCAAGGGATCTATTCAATCTGAAGACACCAATCCCAGACACTGTTGTGGATGCCAAGAAGTGCTTACTGACAGGAGCCTGCTGTAGCTGTCCCCTGAGAGGCTATGCCAGAGCCTGACCAATACAGAAGCGGATGCACATAGCTAAACAACAGACTGAGAATGGAGACCACAGTGGAGAAGTCAGGGCAAGGACTGAAGGAGCTGAAGGGATTTACAACCCCATAAGAAGAAAAATAATATCAACCAACCACTCTCCCAAAGCTCCCAGAGACAAAACCAGCAACCAAAAAGTATACATGGGGGCACCCATGGCTCCAGCTGAATTTGTAGCAGAGGATTGCCTTATCTAGCATCAATGAGAAGGGAGCCTCTTGGTTCTGTGGAGGCTCGATGACCCAGCTTAGGGGAAGGCTAGGGCTGAGACAGGAATGAGTGATTAGGCTGGTAGCACGTTTTTAGAGGCAGGGAGAGGGGAAGGGAATAAAGGGCTTGTGGAGGGAAAACTGGGAAGGCAGATAATATTTGAAATGTAAGTAAATAAAATAACCAACCTTAAAAACATTGGGCTTTTGGTCTTCACGAGATGAGCTAGCAGAAATCGATAGCAGTTCTTTAAATTTTTCTCTATCAAGAGCTTAGCTGTCTGGCTATCTCTAGAGATCAAAAAGAGCTTTTAGAATGTTTTCTAGCACATATCCAGAGAAGGCTGTCTGAAGAGGAAATACAGCTGTTTTAGAAATTTTCTGGCTTTCTGGTTTTGATCATAAAATCTAAGACTTACTTTAGAATTTTTCTATCTGAACTAAAAATCAGAATTTTTTAGTTCCTGTTCACTTACCTAGATTTTGCATATTGAGGATTCACTGGGTTTGTTTTTTCTTTGCTTCTATTTCAAATTTTAGGTCTTGAACAGTTTTGTTCATTTCCTTCACCTGTTCACTGTTTCTTGGCTGTCTTAGCATTGTTTAAGAGATTTATTCATTTTCTTCTATTGTTTGTGTGTGTGTGTGTTCCTGGATTTATTTAAGATATACTCATTTCCCTTTTAAGTACTTCTTTCATCTTTATAAAATTATTTTAAAAACCATTTTCTTGTGTTTCAGCTGTGTTGGAATACTCAGAGCTTGGTATAATACAATATGGTCACTATAGTGATGCCAAATTTTCCCAGCTGTTATTGGTTTTATTACTACACTTGCCTATAGCCATCGTGGATTGGGGTAATAGTTTTATGTGTCAATTTCTGAGTTTATCTTTGTTGGATTGGTTTATTTCACTTGCTTTTTGTTTCCTTTCTTGTTCTCTCTCTCTCTCTCTCTCTCTCTCTCTCTCTCTCTCTCTCTCTGTGTGTGTGTGTGTGTGTGTGTATAATATTTTGCTGTATGTTTATATATTTCTTACAATTTGCTGCAGGAGGGAGCTTCTCTGATGATGGCTAAATAAGGCATTGATCGATGAGTATAGCAGAATACAGCAGACAAAATAGTCATTTTATCACTACTTTTTGTTAGATCAGTAGTATTTAGTCTTACCCTAAATCTCTGGGCTACTTTTAGGCTATTGGTAACTCAAGGAGTGTCAAGTACATGTTCCATCTCATAGGCTGGGCCTTAAATCAAATAAGACATGATTTGGTTACTCTTACAAGCTTTGTTTTTGTTTTTCATTTTTCATTTTTTGTTTTTTTCATTTAAACCGTCATTGATCATGTCTCTAGATCTAGGGTTTCAGTAGAGTTCTATGCCTGCCAAAGAGATATTTCTACACTCAACTCAGAGACCATGTAAGGGTTATTACAGTGACAAAAATTAAAAGTCTACTCCAGAGATTGTTGCAGTATGGAAATGTGAAAGGAAATCCCAGAGGTACTAGAGTCAGCAGATCAAAGAGTGAACACCAAGACTGCCCCAGGAACTAGAAAGTACCTCAGTCCTTTGGTGAAGTGGTTGAAGGTTACAGACACCACAGCTCATTTTCTGGTAAAGAATGGAGACTGAAGTGGGTGGTCAATGAAATATGAAAATGAGAAAATAAAGTATACTTGTAAGATGTAACAAACCAGCCAGACAAGAAGACATCATTGAAGTTTAGAGTCTAACACCTTTGTAAGAAGTTTTTAGGAGCATTCATAAAATGAATAGCATATTCAAGAGAGTAATATAACCCATTTTGTCTTCTAAATCTTGGCAAATCAGCTTTCTCATTCAATGTATTTATTCCTAAAAACATCTTTAAAAACCTAAAAATGAGCTCAAATGTACAATGTTAATGATATTTCAATGAAGTTGAGCCTGTTAATGATACAGTTCCTTCAATATCTGCACGTTTGTGGGTAGCTAGACCATAAACAATGACAATAATGACCAAATGACAGCTTTTTGTTTCTGGTGTAACAGGAAAAAGCTAATCATGATTTCAAGGATATTTAGTCATAATGGTGCATTTTTAATTGTGAGCTGGAGTGAAAGCTTCCTTGATTACCCCTTGTATAACTCTTGCTGACCAACCTCATTCACATCCTTTTCATGTCTGATAGTCTGTATTAGTTAACCTTACTTATTACTTGAGGATTGATTCTTTTGTCTACTGAGTTTTAATTATTTTCAAAAAACTAATTTCTACTCTTCCAGCTTTATTTTTAACAACAAAGAAACAACTCAGGTTTCCACTCACAAATAAAGTGTCATATGTTATGATATATATGCATATAAAAATAAACAATTTAGCAAAAGAACAGTAGTGAATTTCTCACATAGAATAATTTATGAATAAATGTAACAAACATACTAATTGAAAGCATGTTTATAATAAAATCAGCACAATGCTTGGCTCCCTCTGTTTGTGAATTTACAATTAAGCAAAGTAGAAAAATAAAGAGACATGATGGACTTGATGTATGGTAGGATTGAAGTCTGACTAGGGAATACACTAGAGAGACATTCACATTATAAAAGTGTTCTTTATAATGATGGGTGATTGGTTAATACCACTTATGCAATTTTTACTAACTAATAATTATTCACTTAAAGAATTTGCATTATCAGTCTTTGTACATAGCATTACAATTTTCAATTCTAGATATTAATCAGTTGGCATAAATAAATAAATGAATAAATAAATAAATAAGACAAAGTTCATAATGGCTGCAAGTTCTCTATAATAAAAGGTCTTAGAATGTAGAAGGCATTCTACATATTTACAAGAATGACTGTCTTAATTATGCTTCTACTGTTGAGATAAATACCATGACTAAAACCAAGTTGGAAAGGAATGGGTTTACCTCATATTACAGCTTGT
Source organism: Grammomys surdaster (assembly GCF_004785775.1). Classification (NCBI taxonomy): domain Eukaryota; kingdom Metazoa; phylum Chordata; class Mammalia; order Rodentia; family Muridae; genus Grammomys; species Grammomys surdaster. Next base: position 1,176,079 of record NW_021604629.1, on the reverse strand, counting down.
AGTACATTACTCAGGAAGTTAGGTCCAGAACTTTGAGACAAGAATTGATGCCCTAACTAAGAAGAGTTGCTTGTTGACTTGATCCTAAAGACCTGCCTCAGCCTGCTTTTTTATACACTCAAGGACTAACAGCGCAGTTGTGGAATTATATGGAATAGACTGGGACTTTTTACAACAATCACTGATTAAGAAAATGCACACAGACTTGCACAGAGATCAGTCTTGTGAAGCATTTTCTAAATTAGCCAACACAAGTACAAAGAATAAATTTCATTAACCATCAATTTGCTAAGTTACTTAAAAATCAGGAATTAGTATTGCAAATGATATGAATATGACTATGCAACTACAAAATATGTCATCCAAATAGATCCAGTATAATTGCAAATGTCTTGACAGCTGAAGACTGGATGGAGGGACATGAACAGGAATTAAGTCATGAACTAAAAAGAATGATACAAAACTTTGCTGAATATTAACCAAGGTAGAAGGCTAGAAATGAAAAAAATATACATGATAATTTATAGAATCTCAAAAAGCAAGCAAATGGATTCCTCCAAAAACTCCAAGAAGGAACATAGCCCTGCTAATTCCTTGATTACAACTCAGTGAAATCATATCGTACTTATTACATTCAAAATTAGAATATTAAAATTGTTCAAAGCCACTGACTCTCAGAAACATCTTATAGCATGAGAAGAGAAGGAATAGAGTTAGGTACTAAGTAAAGGAATCCACTCTATCCTTGAACCCTTAGAAACCGAGTCTATGCATTTTGACTTGCATTCTGCTTAAAGCATATTTATAATTCTTCAAGACAAAGACCCAAAATATGAATGAAATCTTTCAGTTGGTATTATGATGTAACCTTCCTCAGGCTGGGTCAACTTGCCAACAAAAGATTATGTGGGTCACTTTGACTAGGCTGGAGTGTAGCTGAAATCTTTTTATGATATTCAGATTGATTTGGTCTGTGTGTGTGTGTGTGTGTGTGTGTGTGTGTGTGTGTGTGTGTGTGTGACTAAACACAAGTCTAGAGAAAAGTTAGTCTGGAGATGTCAAGGAAATACTCCATTTACGACTTTTATAGAATGCTAAATTCCCAGAGAACTCCACATCTCATCTGGTGATTCTATAACGTATTTTTTTCTTTTTTTTTTTTATGGAATCAGTGCTTAATTTTTTTATTGGATATTTCATTTACATTTCATATGTTATCCCCTTATCCCATACCACCCCCAATCCAGGAACTACCTATCCCATCACCCCTCCTCCTGCATCTCTGTGGATGTGCCCCTCCATATCCTCCATTCCCACCTCCCACCCTCGAATTCCCACCCACTGGGGCATCCAAACTTCCTGAGACCAAGGATCTCTTCTCCCACCTATGTCTGACAAAGCCACACTTTCTTACATATACAGCTGGAGTCATGGATCCCTCCCTAAGTGCTCCCAGGCTGGTGGTTTAGACCCTGGGAGCTCTGGTTGGTTGGTATTGTTGCTCTCATAATGGGGCCACAAACCCTTTCAGCTCTTAAAGTCTTCATTCTAACTCCTCCATTGGGAACCCCATGATCAGTTCAATGGTTAGCTGTGAGCATTTGCCTCTAAATAAGTCAGATTCTTGCAGACCTCTAAGGAGACAGCTATATCAGGCTCTTGTCAGCATGCACTTCCTGACTTCCACATCAGCATCTACTTTTACTGACTACAAATGGGATGAATACTCAGGTGGAATGGTCTCCAGACAGCCCCTCCTTCAGTTTCTGTCCCTCACTTTGTCTCCATATTTGCTCCCTTGAGTATTTTGTTACTCCTTCTAAGAAGGACTGAAGTGTCCCCACTCTGTCTTCCTTCTTCATGAGCTTCATGTGGTTTGTGAGTTGATTCTTGGGTATTTCAAGGTTCTGGGCTAATATCCAATAATCAGTGAGTGAATACCATGTGTGTTCTTTTGTGATTGGCTTACCTCACTCAAGATGATATTTTCTAGTTCCATCCATTTCTCTAAGGATTTCTCAAATTCATTGTTTTTAATAGCTGAGTAATACTCCATTGTGTAAATGTACCACATTTTTTTGTATCCATTCCTCAGCTGAGAGACATCTGGGTTATTTCCAGCTCCTGGCTATTATAAATAAGACTGCAATGAACATAGTGGAGCATATGTCCTTGTTATATGTCAGAGCATCATCTGGGTATATTCCCAGGAGTGGTATAGCTGGATCCTCAGGTAATGCTATGGTCAATTTTCTGAGGAACCGCCAGAATGATTTCCAGAGTGGTTGCATCATCTTGCAGTCCCACCAACAATGAAGTAGTGTTCCTCTTTCTCCACATCCTTACCAGCATCTACTATCACCTAAGTTTTGATCTTAACCATTCTAACTGGTGTGAGATGGAATGTCAGGGTTGTTTTGATTTGCATTTCCCTGATGACTAAGGATGCTGAACATTTCTTTAGGTGCTTCTCGGCCATTCGAGTTTCCTCAGTTGAGAATTATTTGTTAAGATCTATACCCCATTTTTTGATAAGGTTATTTGGTTGTTTGGAGTCTAATTTTTTGAGTTCTTTGTATATATTTAGTATTAGCCCTCTATCAGATGTAGGATTGACAAAGATCTTTTCCCAATTTGTTGGTTGCAGTTTTGTCCTATTGACAATCTCCTTTGCCTTACAGAAACTTTGCAATTTTATGAAGTCCCCTTTGTCAATTCTTGATTTTAGAGTATAAGTCATTAGTGTTTTCTTCAGGAACTTTTCCCCTGTGCTCATATATTCGAGGTTCTTCCCCAACTTCTCTTCTATTAGTTTCAGTGTATCTGGTTTTATGTGGAGGTCCTTTATCCACTTAGCCTTGAGCTTTGTACAAGGAGATAAAATGAATCGATTTGCATTCTTCTGCATGTTGTTCTCCAGTTGAACCAGCACCATTTGTTGAAAATGCTATCTTTTTTCCACTGGACGGTTTTAGCTCCTTTGTCAAAGGTCAAGTGACCATAGGTGTGTGGGTTCATTTCTGGGTCTTCAGTTCTATTCCATTGATCTCCCTGCCTGTCTCTGTACCAGTACCACACAGATTTTATCACCATTGCTCTGTAATACAGCTTGAGGTCAGGGATGGTGATTCCTCCAGAAGTTCTTTTATTGTTGAGAATAGTTTTTGCTATCTTGGGCTTTTTGTTATTCCAAATGAATTTGAGAATTTCCTTTTCTAACTCTGTAAGGAATTGAGTTGGGATTTTAATTGGTTTTACATTGAATCTGTAGATTGCTTTTGGCAAGATAGCCGTTTTATTATATTAATCCTGCAATTCCATGAGCATGAGAGATCTTTCCATCTTCTGAGATCTTCTTCAATTTCTTTCTTCAGAGACTTGACGTTCTTGTCATACAGGTCTTTCATTTGCTTGGTTAGATTCACACCAAAGTATTTTATATTATTTGTGACTATTGTGAAAGGTGTCATTTCTCTAATTTCTTTGTCAGTCTGTTTATCTTTCATGTAGAGGAAGGCTACTGATTTCTTTGAGTTGATTTTATAACCAGCCAGTTTGCTGAAGTTGTTTTTATCAGGTTTAGGAGTTCTCTGGTGGAAGATTTGGGGTCACTTAAGTATACTATCATATCATCTGGAAAAAGTGATATTTTCACTTCTTCCTTTCCTATTTGTATCCCTTTGACTTCTTTTTGTTGTCTAATTGCTCTGGCTAGAACTTCCAGTACTATACTGAATAGTTAGGGAGAAAGTGGGCAGCCTTGTTTACTCCCTGATCTTAGTGGGATTACTTCAAGTTTCTCTCCATTATTTTGTTGTTGGCTACTGGTTTGCTGCATATTGCTTTTACTATGTTTAAGTATGGGCATTGAATTCCTGATTTTTCCAAGACTTTTATCATGAAGGGATGTCGAGTTTTGTCAAATGCTTTCTCACCATCTAGTGAGATGATCATGTGTTTTTTTTTCCCTTTGAGTTTGTTTATATAGTGGATTACATTGATGTTTTGGGTATGAGTGTAATTGCAGTGTCATAGAACGAATTGGGTAGTGTTCCTTCTGTTTCTATTTTGTCGGTTAGTTTGGAGAGAATTGGTATTAGGTCTTCCTTGATGGTCTGATAGAATTCTGCACTAAAACCATCTGGTCCTGGGCTTTTTTTTTTTTTGGAGGGGAGATTTTAATGATTGCTACTACTTCCTTAGGGATTATGGAACTGTTTAGATGGTTTATTTGCTCCTGATTTAACTTTTGTACCTGGTATCTGTATAGGAAGTTTTACATTTCATCCATGTTTTCCAGTTTTATTGAGTATAGGTCTTTGTAGTAGGATTTGATGATTTTTTTAATTTCCTCAGTTTCTGTTGTTATGTCTCCCTTTTCAGTTCTGATTTTATTAGTTTGGATACTATCTTTGTGCCCTCTGGTTAATCAGGCTAAGGGTTTATCTATCTTGTTGATTTTCTCAAAGAACAAGCTCCTGGTTTTGTTAATATTTTGTGTTCTTTCTGTTTCTATTTGGTTGATTTCAGCCCTGAGTTTGATTATTTCCTGCTGTCTACTCCTCTTGGCTGTATTTGCTTCTTTTTGTTCTAGAGCTTTTAGGTGGGCTGTCAAGTTGTTAGTGTATCCTTTCTCTAGTTTCTTTTTGTTGGCACTTAGGGCTATGAATTTTCCTCTTAGCACTGCCGTCATGGAGTCCCACAAGTTTTGGTATGATGTGCTCTCATTTTCATTAAATTCTAAAAAGTCTTTATTTTCTTTCTTTATTTCTTCCTTGACCAAGTCATCATTGAGTAGAGAGTTGTTCAGTTTCCATGTGCATGTGGGTTTTCCATTGGTTTTGTCGTTACTAATGACCAGCCTTAGTCCATGGTGATCTGATAGGATGCAAGGGATTATTTCAATCTTTTTGTATCTGTAGAGACCTGTTTTATGACCAATTATATGGTCTTTTTTGGAGAAGGTATTTTGAGGTGCTGAGAAAAAGGTATATTCTTCTGTTTTAGGATGAAATGTTCTATAGATGTCTGTTAAGTCCATTTGGTTCATAACTTCTGTTAATGTCAAAGTGTTTCGGTTTAGTTTCTGTTTCCATGATCTTTCCATTGCTGAGAGTGGAGTGTTTAAATCCCCCACTATTATTGTGTGAGGTGTAATGTATGTTTTGAGCTTTAGTAAAGTTTCTTTTATGTATGTATGTGCCCTTGCATTTGGAGCATAGATGTTCAGAATTGAGAGTTCATCTTGGTAGATTTTTTTCCTTTGATGAGTATGAAGTGTCCTTCCTTATCATTTTTGATTACTTTTGGTTGAAAGTTGATTTTATTTGATATTAGAATGGCTACTCCAGCTTGTTTCTTTGGATCATTTCTTGGAAAATTGTTTTTTATCCTTTTACTCTGAGATAATGTCTGTCTTTGTCACTGAGGTGTGTTTCCTGTATGCAGCAAAATTCTGGGTCCTGTTTGTGTATCCAGTCTGATAGTCTGCGTCTTTTTATTGGAGAATTGAGTCCATTGATGTTCAGAGATATGAAGGAAAAATGATTGTGGTTTCCTGTTATTTTCTTATTAGAGGCAGAATTATGGTTGTGTAGCTATCTTCTTTTGGGGTTGTTGGAAGATTACTTCCTTGCTTTTTGTAGGTTGTAGTTTCCCTCCTTGTGTTGGAATTTTCCATCTGGGTTTGTGGGAAGATATTGTGCAAATTTGGTTTTGTCATGGAATATCTTGGTTTCGCCATCTATAGTGATTGAGTGCTTTGCTGGGTCTATGATGACATTTGTGTTCTCTTAGGGTCTGTATGATGTCAGTCCAGGCTCTTCTGGCTTTTATAGTCTCTGATGAGAAGTCTGCTGTAATTCTCATAGGTCTGCCTTTACATGTTACTTGACCTTTTGCCCTTACTGCTTTTAGGATTTTTTCTTTGTTTTGTGCATTTGATGTTTTGATTATTATGTGACAGGAGGTATTTCTTTTCTGGTCTAGTCTATTTGGTGTTCTGTAGGCTTCTTGTATGTTTATGGGCATCCTGTTCTTTAGGTTAGGGAAGTTTTCCTCAATAATCATTGAAGATATTTACTTGCCCTTTATGTTGGGAATCTTCACTCTCATCTATACCTATTATCCATAGGTTCGGTCTTCTCCTTGTGTCCTGGATTTCCTGGATGCTTTGGGTTACAAGTTTTTTGCGTTTTCTTTGACAGTTGTGTCAATGTTTTCCATGGTATCTCCTCCACATGAGATTCTCTCTTCTATCTCTTGTATTATGTTGGTGATGCTTGTGTCTATGACTCCTGATCTCTTTCCTAGGTTTTTTATCTCCAAGGTTGTCTCCCTTTGAGATTTCTTTATTGTTTATGTTTCAATTTTTAGATTCTGGATTTTTTTTTAATTCCTTCATTGTGTTTTCTTGCATTTCTTTAAGAGATTTTTGTGTTTCCTCTTTAAGGGCTTCTACCTGTTTACTTGTGCTCTCCTGTACTTTTTTAAAGGGAGTTACTTATGTCCTTCTTAAAATCCTCTATCATCATCATGGGAAGTGATTTTAATTCTGAATCCTGCTTTTCTGGTGTCATGGGGAGTCCAGGGCTTGCTATGGTGGGAGAACTGGGTTCTGATGATGCCAAGTAACTTTGGTTTCTGTTGCTTATGTTCTTGCGCTTGCCTTTCACCATCTGGTTAACTCTATTGTTACCTGCACTCAATGTGTCTGACTGGAGTCTGTCTTTCCAGTTATCTTGCTTGTGTCAGAACTCTTCAGAGTCCAGATGTCTCTGTGGTCTTGTGATCCTAAGCTCCTGGGTGGAAGAACTCCTGGAACTCAGACCGCCTCTGGGATCCAGAAATCCTGCTGCTCTAAGTGCAGTGGTTCCTCTAGGATGGCTCAGGATAAGGTGTCTTCACTAGAGCAGACCAGCTAAGTGTCTGCTGCTCTGAGTGCAGTGGCTCCTCTAGGATGGCTCTGGATTCAGTATCTCCACAGGGGCAGACCAGCTATGTGTCTGCCCCAGCCAAAAGGACCAGGTGGAGGCAGAAGGGTAGTCATATTTTGGAGGGGTGTGGTTTGGGTGGCTGATGGGTCCTGAGTGTCCCTGGCTCCCAGTTCTATCTCTGGAACATTGGGAGTGGGATGGGGTTCTTACCTACTGCTTAGTGAAGTGGCTCCTCTAGGATGATTCAGGATTCAGTATCTCCACAGGAACAGACCAGCTATGTATCTGCTTCAGCCATAAGGACCAGGCGGGGGTGAAAGGGCTCTGTAACATATTCTAAACATTTCCATTTCTCAATCTGAGTTTTAATTCTTTAAGTCTATCTCTCATAACTCTTTGGCTCTCAGTTTGAAGAACAGGACTGAGTCATTCACTTCCTCAATATCTATACCTTAATGCCTCTGTCTTATTAATTAATATGAAATAGATGTATATTTGGATGGCAAACAAACTTCATAGACACTAATAATTTGCACATCTTAAACCTAAGAGTCTAAGGGTAGTTGGATATTATTGAGAGCTTGTATAGGAAATGGAAAATGTAACAAACTTATTGGAAAAATCTCTGGAAACCTGAATTCACAGCTCTTGTGACCACAGGTTAAAAAACAAAATTATACAAGGAAATCTTATCTTTTGACCCCACAATGGATTTATGACTTCTCTCATCTTCCCGTGTCTATTTGTATGAGAGTAGATCCATATCCCACCATAACCATCATTCCCTTAGATATACTCCTAAATATCTGGCCTTTCCTTTTTAACCTCTTTTGCTGGTAAACTTTTAATCACAGCTAAGCATATATCTCTACCTTCTTTAAATTTGAGTTAGCAGTAACATATGAAAAGAATAATACATTATCACCCAAAGTGATCTTACTCAGTTCTAACTGAAAGATGTCGGAAGAGGTGAGATCGCTTAGGAATACAAAAAAAATTTTGATAGATGATCGAGAAAAATGTCATAATTGTGTGGGTTGGATATTTAACATACTGAATTCATTGTTTGCTGTCAGTTTCAAATTATTACATGCAAGCTACATTAGATTTTATCTTATATAATTTATTTATATCATTTATATATATTTATTTATATCATTTATTTATTTTATCTTATATCATTGTGTTTTGGATAACAAGATAAAGAGTTTAAACTGCATACTAAGGACTTTATGCCCAAGTTGAATTCTGGAACTGTCACATGTTGAATGCATCCTCTTCTGAACACATTTATGATATACTCCCAAAACTAAACATTCAAGCTAATTTTTTTCTTCTTGATCTCTGAACTCCATGGAAATAAAATACAGAATGAGCAATCATAAAAGTATGCCAGTAAATTTCTCTACATAATTTGCAGTACTCAGTACTGTCTCCCAGCCATACCACTACATTTTCACTCTTTTGATCCAGTGGGGTATTCCCCTGACTAAACCATTATAATCAGATATGTTATATTTAGTCCTCAATAAGCACCTCACATGCTTCACTCAAGAACTATTCAAGACTAACCATTCTCACTATTTTGGGCAGAAAATAATTTAATTCATGTAACTATTTATTGAAATATTGTTGAAAAAAATCATAGATATTTTAAATAGTATTTCAAAGACTTTAACCAAAATCTCAATTTCAAAACATGACTGCTATAGAGGTCCAGAAATGTGAGCTCTGCTTTTTCTAATGCTTCAGGCATTAAAACTTGATCTTAAAGATTGAAGCAACACTGCAAGAATTACATAAAAAACATCGTCATGGCTTAGACTTTGAGCTAAGGTCAAGTATAATATTTGTTCTTAGCAGTTGAAATAGAAAGTATCTTGAAGTATAATATATATGAGGATTAATTTGATGCTTACATTTTTATTAAAGACAAAAATAATTTTTGAAAATTTATATTTTTGATAGGTAAACACCAAATATTAAGTTGCAAAACTGAAAACTGGTGTGGTTTAGTAGAAGCATATCATATATTGTGAAAGTAATGGAACTGGGTGTAAGATGATAAGAATTTCCAGTTTTAGGATGTATAAATGCAGAAGAATGCAAAAATGTATTCATACCTGTAACCCTGAATAAAACTCAACTCCAAATACACTAAAGAACTCACCATAAAACCAAATATATGCATTAATATCAATAATAAATAAATGGAACCTCCTAAACTTTACAAGTTCTATATGGTAAAGGACAATGCCATTCAGAGACAGCTTACAGAATGGGGAATGTTTTTACTGACTCCACATCAGATAGAGGATAAATATTCAAAATATAAAAAAACACAAGAAAATAGCTGTAAAATAAAGCCTGAAAAATACAATTAAAAATGGAATACAGATATAAACAAAGAATTCTCAATAGAGGAAACTCAAAAGGATGAGAACACATGAAATGTTCAACATCCTTAGCCATCATTGAAAAACAAATCAAAATTACTTTGAGATTCCATCTTTTTTTTTAAGAAAGGGTTTTTTTTTAATTTATTTTATTGGATGTTTTATTTACACTTCATATGTTGTCCCCTTACCCCATCCCCCACCCACCCAGGAACCCCCAATCCCCTCACCCCTCCTCCTTCTTCTCTGTGGATGTAACCTCTATCTACCCCCCACTCCCACCTCCCCACCCTCAAAATTCCCACCCCCTGGGGCGTCCAGCCCTCATGAGGTCAAGGTTCTCTTCTTCCATCTTAAACATGTCATAACGACTAATATCAATAACCCAGACACAGCTCATGCCAGTGAGGATGTGGAATAAGGGGAACACCTATTCATTGCTGATGGGTGTGAAAACTTGTACATTCACTATGTAAATCAATATGGCAGTTTGCTAAAGAAAATATTTCATCTCAATCAGGGGTTTCTACATTTACCTTTGATTATTCAGTTTCCAGAGAAAAGATACACACTACCCTTTCCTTTATAACAAGCCTAAATCAGCTCTAGTGCTTGGCAGATAACTACTTTGTAAGCTACTAAAATCTATTTTCTATCAATAACCCAATAACCCCAAATCATTACTTACTATGGTTAATCTGGGCTGCTTTAATTCCTCTGACCAGTCATCATGGCCATACTTTCTTGGGTGCTCATCCATGGCATTTCTCTCTCTCTCTCTCTCTCTCTCTCTCTCTCTCTCTCTCTCTCTCTCTCTCT
>NW_021604629.1:1156534-1165919 GCF_004785775.1 Grammomys surdaster | reverse complement strand
TCTCTCTCTCTCTCTCTCTCTCTCTCTCTCTCTCTCTCTCTCTCTCTTCCTTCTCCTTAGTGGTCTTTCAATGCCCAATCCAAGGAACACAAAACCCTAACTATCTCTCCTCTGCCCAGCTATTAGACATATGAACCTTTATTCACTAATCAGGAAAAACTTGAAGATCAGCGAGGTTACATAACCTCACTTGGGTACATCATGAGATTTTCTCATCCCTGGAAGCAACCAGGACTTGGGGGCTAGTACTTATCATTAAAATACATATCAAAAGTTTAAACCTCAACATCTGTTTCTCAGAAAGATAGGAATCACTCTACCACAAGATCCAGCCAGAACATTCTTGAGCATATAGCCAAATGATCCTTTAGCCTATCAAAAGGACATTTGCTCAAATATGTTCAACACTGTTATTCTCATAATAGACAGAAATTAGAAACAACAAATATGCTCTACAACAGAAGAATGGATAAAGAAGATATAGAATACAGTGGATTATTACTCAGCTATTTTTAAAATGACATCATAAAATTTGTCATCAAATAGAAATAATGAAAACCATCCCAAGTGAGGTAGTCCAGGCCCAGAATGATTAAAATGGTATGTATTCTCTTTGCTGTGCATATTAGCCATTAAATGAATTATAACCAAGCTATCATAATAAATAAAAAAGTAGTCTGAGACCCAGCTGGTCATTTCTTGTCACCAAACGAAGCTTCCAATATCAGTATTAAGTTACATCCAATTGAGTGTTTTTACATAGGATACCATAGAAATTCCCAATCAGCTGAGGTTGGTGAGAAGGCAATAATTTGTTCTTCAGAAACTGGCAGCAAGGCCACACAGCATATTGAACATGAACAGCTTTGGCTGGTTTTTATGCAGAATCTTCTCTGATGTTTTCTAGTTTCTTTGATATGGGAAGGAACTCTACAGGCTGTCAAAAGAGAAGCATGTACACTAACACAGCTAAGAAACCTTTGGTATGCAATGTGTTGTGAGTGCACAATATGATAGTAATGCATAGCACAAAGCCTGGGGAAGCAACCAACAAATATTTTATTTAAGGCCCACTCCATGACATGAAACCCATACATGACAGTGCTTAGATGACAAAGGAGAGATTTCATAGCCCAGGGACCTAGGGTAAAACCAAAGATTACTGGTCTTAAAAATAAAGTAGTGATGAAATGACGATGTTATTCATAGATCAGTGCTTCATAAAGCCATCAGCAGAGAGGCTTCCCCCTGCAGCAGATGCTAACAAATGCAGCCACTCACAACCAGACATTATACACACTATTTGGAAAATACAGCTCAAAATGGGATGACCCCACTTAACTTGTACTCAAAGCCCAGGGTACCCCACAAAAGAGGAGGCTGAAAGATTATGTGAGCCAGAGGGGATGGAAGATATCTGAAGAACAAAGCCCACTAAACCGATTGAACAAAGCTGATATGAACTCACAGGGACTGTACCAATAAACACGGGGCTTGACAGAGTGTGAAACACGGGTCCTCTTCATAAATGCAGAATTCAGTTTAGTATTTATTATTGAGATTCCTGTGTTGTAGGAGGTGAGTTTCTGACTTTTGTGTCTTCTCTTTGGGCTTTTCCCCCATTGGTTTGTGTTGTCCAACATCAATGTGATAGATTTTATCTTATTGTACTTTATTTTGTTATGTTTTGTTGTTATCTCTTAGATGCCTATTTCTAATGAGAGAAAAAAAAAGACTAGATTCTGATAGGACAAAAGGGAGGATGAACTGCGGAGTATAAAGGAAAGAAAACTATAACCAGAATATAATGTATATAATATAATGTATGGTAATATACTGTATGAGAAATCTCCTAAAATATAAAAGAAAGGCTATCCTAAAAGAAGCCTTCAAGTTTGGGTTAGACCCAGATGGCACTTTGTTGTCACCAAACAAAGCTTCCAGTACCAGGACTGAGATACATAATATAATGTATGAGAAAATACTATATTGAGGCCACAAAAGAAATAAACTGTTCAAAAGATTCAACAGAAATACATGGCAGATTCCATGACAAAACTGCCCAAGAAAACTGAACCCCTACATCCTCATCTTCACAGGAGCGAGATCACCTCAATTATCCCCAGGACTATGTCCTTAAGGGGCTCATTAAGGCATTGAGCTCAACACAATGCTAAAAAGAAAATCTCTGCTTCGATAGATAATGTAATTTGAGTGACCTCTTGAGTTGGCTAGATATGATTCCGTATAGGAATCCTGTTCATAACACAGCTATCCATCCACCCACACCTATGCCTTAAATCTATAGATTTCTATAAAATAGAAGGTTCTATCTTTCAGGTTAAGATTATGAATGGCAATATGTATTTTCTGTTAAATTCCATGTTTTATTAATTTCTTATTTATTCCATTTAGATACCAATAGCAGCACCCTTCTACCCCCAATCCCCGCACAGATCTCCCCCCCCCCATTTTACCTCACCCTCACACATCAAGTCACTGAAGAACTAGGCACATCATCTCCCAGTCAGGCCATACAAGGTAGGCCAGTTAGGGGAACAGGATTAATAGGCAGGCAACAGATTCAGGGACAGCCTTCAATCCAGTTGTTCTGGAAACACCAGGAATACCAAGCTGTACAGGAGCCTAAGTCCAGTCCATGTTTGTTTTTTGGTTGGTGGTTCAGTCACTGTAAGATTGCCAAGGGTCCAGGCTCTTTGACTTTGTTAGTCTTCCTGTGGAGACCCTATATTCTTTGGGTCCCTCAATCCTTCTAACTCTTCCACAAGAATCCCTGAGATCTATCTAATGTTTGGTTGTGGGTCTCTCCATCTGTTTCAATTGGCTGCTATGTGGAGCCTCTGAGAGGACAGTTTTGCTAGGTTCCTGTCTACAAGCATAGCAGAGTACTATTAATATTGTCAGGGACTGGTTCTTGCCCATGGAATGTGTCTCAATTTTGGCCAGTCATTTGTTGGCCATTCTCTCAGTCCTGTTCCATCTTTGTCCCTATATATCTTATAGGAGAGACACATTTTGAGTTAAATTCCAATGAGACTCTATCAGCATGTCTCTGTCACTATTATTCCATCTTTATAAAATTTTTATATTTCATTTTATTTACTGCTTACTTATTCATTTAATATCTATCTCACTACCTCCCTCCTAGTTACCCCTTACATATTTCTTACCCCTTCCCCATCTGCTTCTTCTCTGAGAGGGTGGGGACCCCTCTGGCTCTTAAATTCTGTAGGAGGCTAGGTGCTTCCTCTCTCACTGAGGCAAGACAAGGTAGCCCAGATATAAGAACAAATCCCACATAAGGCAATAGCTTTTGAGACAGTCCCTGCCCCACTTGTTCAACCCATAAGAAGACCGAGCTGCACATCTGCTACATAAGTATGGAAAGGCTTAGGTCATCCCTGTGTGGGTGGGTTGGTGTCCCTATCACTCCATTAGGTTTCTGCCTGGCTACAGGAGGCACCCTCCCCAGGCTTTATATCCCCAGTGCTGTGAGTCACAGATAAGGGCACCCCCACTGATTCTTGGGCACCTCCCATATCCAAAGTTCCCATCTCTTCATGGAGATGCTCTCTACCTTCCTCCATCAGGCCATCTCTCCTGCCCTTCTTTGAACTCACCCACAATCCCCCCACAATCCCTCTCCCACTCAGTTCCCTCCATCCTTCTACTTTCTATTTCCATTCCATTCCCACTTCCAAGAGAGACTCAAACATCCTTGCTTGTGCTCTCCTTCCTGTTCAGGACCCTTTAGTCTGTAGAGTGTAGCAAGGATATCTCATATTCTGTGGCTAATATCCACTAATAAATTAATACATACCATACATATCCTTTGGGGACTGGGTTATCTCACTGAGGATTCTATTCTCAAGTTCCATTCACTTGCCTGCAAAATTCACGATGTCTTGTTTTCAATTGCTAAATAGGATTCCATTGTGTAGATGTACATTTTTTAATCCATTATTCAATTGAGGGACATACAGGCTGTTTTCAGTTTCTGGCTATTATGAATATAGCTGCTATGAACATAATTGAGCATGTGTCTTTGTGGGATGGTGGAGCATCTTTTGGATATATGCCCAGGAGTGGTATAGCTGGGCCTTGAGATAGAACTATTCTCAGGTTTCTGGGGAAAAAAATGACAAACTGACTTCCAAAGTGGTTGTACAATTTGACACTCCCACCAACAATGAAGTTGTGTTTCCTTTGCTCCATATCCTTGCCAGCATGTGATATCACCTGAGTTTTTGATCTTATCATTCTGAATGGTGTAAGATGGACTCTCAGAATTGTTTTGATTTACATATCCTTGATGACTAAGGACTTTGAATTGTAGACAAAAATGTTTTGAAACCTACTTTTAATAAAGGTTCAACCTTTCCTCTAGCACACCACTGACCAAAGGTAGTGGAAGAGAAAAGTTATTGGAATATGGGGGAAGTAGACTTGTATAGCAATAGTTCTTTGGTGGTGAGCTGAATCTTCTCTGTCAGCAGGTCAGTCCTGTAGCAAACAACCTATATGAATCAGCAGCTGCAGAAAAATAATCTAAGCAGGTAGACACCACACAGGAACCAGCAGCTGTAGTTCAATCCATGAAGAAATTACAAGGCTGTGGAAGATGGAAGCTGCCACAGAAACCTCATGAGTAGTTCTTTGGTGACTTTTTCTCAATGACAGTGTTACCAGAAGTGGAGCTCAACAATTCTATGCAAAGCAGACCAATACGTGTATGTAGTTAGCAAAGAATAGCAAGGTAGAGAAAACCAAACCAATGCTCTGCTCTGTCTCCCACTGACTGTGCGATCATATTTATATTCCTTCATCATAAATCATTTCATATGTCCTCTATAGCAAAATATCTTTTCACCTGTGTCTACTTGAAGAAAACATCTGCATTAGCAAGAAAGACATCCTTTCACCTGTGTGCCTCAGCAAAACATCATTTAACATAACTGACTTTCCAAACAAACCAGAAGTTTCCACTTCATTGAATATCTACATTTTAAAAATATTTATTTTATTTATTTACATGCCAAATGGTGTCCTCCTCCAGATCCCCCCTCTCAGAGTTCTTCAACCCATCCCGACTTTTCCTCTGAAAGAAGCCCCACCCTACCCTGTGGCATACCCATTCTCCAGATCATCAAGTCTCTACAGGATTAGGAACATCCTCTCCTACTGTGGCCACACAAAGCAATCAGCTCTTTACTACATATGTGCCGGAGCCTCAGACCAGTCCATGTATGCTATTTGGTTGTGCTTCTCAGCCATTTGAGATTCTTTTGTTGAGAATTTTCTGTTTAGCTCTATGTCCTGTTTTTCATTGGGTTATTTGAGTTGTTGGTGTTTAACTTCTTGAGTTCTTTATAAAATTTAAATATTAGCATTCTGTCTGATGTAGGGTTGGTAAAAATCTTTTCCTAATCTGTAGGCTGTTGTTTTGTCTTATTGATAGTGTCCTTTGCCTCACAGAAGCTTTGCAGTTTCATGTGTTCCCATTTATCAGTTATTGATCTGAGCCTAGGCTATTGGTATTCTGTTCAAGAAATTGTCTTCTATATTAATACATTCAAGTGTATTTTCCACTTTTTCTTCTCTGAGATTTAGGGTACCTGGTTTTACATTGAAGTCCTTGACCCACTTGGAATTGTGTTTTTGAAGGATGATAAATATAGATCTATTTTCATTCTTCTACATGTAGACACACAGTTATATCAGCACTATTTTTTGAAGATGCTTTCTTTTTTGATTATATGGTTTGGGCTTATTTATCAAAAATCAAGTGTCCATAAGCCTGTGAGTTTATTTCTGGGTCTTTGATTCAATTCCAATGATCAATATGTCTGTTTCTGTATTGAAGTTTTGATCCCTATTGTTCAGCAGTACAGCTTGAGGTCAGGGAAGGTGCTTCCTTCATAAGGATATTCAGTGTTCAGGATTGTTTTGGCTATCCTAGGTTAATTATTTTCCCATATGAAATTGAGAATTGCTCTTTCAAGTTCTATAAAAAAAATATGTTAGGATTCTGATGGGGATTGCATTGAATCTGTAGATTCCTTGGAATCTTTCCATGGGAGATCTTTCCATCTTATGATTTCTTTTTCAAATTCTTTCTTCAGGGATTTGAAATTCTTGTCAGATATTTTATATTATTGTTGGCTACTACAAAGGGTGTTATTTCTTTAATTTCCCTCTCAGACAGTTAATCATTTGTATAAAGAATGACTACTGATTTCTTTGAGTTAATTTTGTATCCAGCCGCTTTCTGAAGCTGTAAGAGTTCTCTGGTAGTATTTTTGGGGTCGCTTATGTATACTATCATATCATCTGCAAATAGTGATACTTTGACTTCTACTTTTCTGATTTGTATCCATTTGATCTTCTTTAGTTGACTTAATGCTCTAGCTAGAACTTCAAGTTCTATATTGACTAGATGGGTAACAATGTTGTCCCTGATTTCAGCAGAATTGCTTTAAATTTCTCCCCATTTAATTTGATGTTAGCTATTGGCTTGCTGTATATTGCTTCAATTATGTATAGGTATGTGCCTGGAATCCCTGATCACTAATAAATTTAACATGAAGGGGTATTGGATCTTGTCAAAAGCTTTTTCCACATCTAACAAGATGATTGTGTGATTTTTTTTAAATTCAGTTTATATGGTGCTTTATATGGTTATGTTTATAAGGTGAATTATAATAATGACATATTCTTTTTTATTGGATTTTTTTATTTATATTTTAAATGTTATCCCTTTTGCCCAATGGGGCAAGGGAACTTGTAACCTTCATCTCCATTAGAAAGCCGGGCATCAATTGGAGGGATGGGGCTGCCATTCCACAGTCAAAATCTCTGATTCAGAATTGTTCCTGTCTAAAAGAACTTCAGGGATAAAAATGGAAAAGAGACTGAGGGAAAGGAGGTCCAGTGAACAGCACAAATTGGGAACTGTCCCAAGGGGAGGCTCCAGGGCCTGACACTATCACTGATTGGTGTGTTTACAGACAGAAGCTTAGTATGGCTGCCTTCCAAGTGGTCCAACCAGCAGCTGACTGAGGCAGACAACCAATCGAAAGAGGTTGAGGACAACTGTTGTTGAATTGAGAGAAGGCTGACTCCCAGACAACTTTCTCACAGTGTCTCTACCTCTGCCTCTAGAGGGAGGTCCAGTCCAGATAGGATTCTTGGTATTTTAAGAGCTCTCAGCCTAGGAATCCACTCTGGTGTTTCCAAGAACTTCCCCTGAGCTTGTGTAGCCTGCAGTTGCTGCATTTGCACAGACAATGAAATAATAGTTTTGCAATCACTGCACTCCTCTGTAACTATCTTGTCCTCAGACTGACTTTTGAGTTCTTGCAAAGCAACAAGTGGCAAAGAATTCTCCTCCCTAGGATTTCTAGCAGCTCCCTCTTTCAGCTGCTCAGTATACACAGGCTTGGCTGCTGGAGCAGGTGACTTAGTTTCATGTTCTCACTCCTTTGTTGAAGTGTCCTTGGATGGGAGCTACTTTTGATGTAACCCATTTCTTTCTCATTTCAAGGGTCTATACTATCTCTAATCAGGGTTCAGAGACTAAAATTATCTACAAGCATTTTACCTGGTCCACGCACATAATAGTTTTGAAGTCTTTCCCCATCCCTTTTCCAGGTCACTATCTTGGCTGTTTAGTTTGTTGCTGCATCTTTGAAATATACTTTACTTATTTATTTTCAATTAATTGAACACACAGTTCAGTCTCCATTTTTTTAAAAAACAGGAACAGTTTTTTTTTCAGGAATAGTGTGCAGTGTCCATAATCTTGGACCATTTCACCCAAGGGCCTAGAAATACTGAGGTATTTCTAGTACTCTGGGTAAAGTCTTGTTATCCAATTTTTGAACTGCTGAATTCCATGCCTCTGGGATTTGCTTTCACTTTCCCACACTGAAATGAATCTCTGGAGTAGAGTGTTAGAATGACCTTTTCACATAATATTAAGGTGTGTTTTTGCATTATTAATTGTTGATTACTGTACTGGAAGAGAACTCGTGCTTGCAGGATTTTAGTATTGTCATTTCTATGGCCTACCACCTGCTTCTAATTTTAAATCCTTGTCCTTCCCCAACTCCCCAAAACATAAAGGCGAGACAGCACCTCATTGCTTAAAGGCAACATAAGAGTTCTTGTGGCATTGTCCTTCTGCTGATTGGTTAAAATTAAGATCAGACAGCTAATAGCTTGGAGCAGGAAGTACTGGGGCAGAACTTATCTATGGGTAGAGATCCAAGAAGGATAAAAGCAGATGTGAGATTTGAAACACAGAAGGAAACAGAAGGGAATGAAAGGGAACCATGAGCCTGGCAGGGATGTAGAAAGCTAGTGACATGGACAGGGAGAGCTGAGAAGTCTGGTTAAGTTAGATGAGCTAGTGGAGAGACTGCTCCAGCTAAAAGGCAAAAAGCTTTCAACTACGTAAAACTCTTGTGTCTGTATTATTGTGACTAGGAAGCAAACTCTAGGACTCTAGGTAGCAGATACCATGTTAATCAGTTTTGTAGAGATACAGAAAATAAGGACTCTACAGATTAATAAATATTAAGTGATAGAACTTTCTAACTGTTACTTTCAAT
Organism: Grammomys surdaster; assembly: GCF_004785775.1. Classification (NCBI taxonomy): domain Eukaryota; kingdom Metazoa; phylum Chordata; class Mammalia; order Rodentia; family Muridae; genus Grammomys; species Grammomys surdaster. The sequence goes on along the minus strand of NW_021604629.1, from coordinate 1,157,286 downwards.
CAATAGAAGAGGAGGGGCTGTCATGACTTTCATGGCCCATAAATGTTGGGTGGGTGCTGCAATCTGCACTATTTTCCTGTTTAAAAAAATCAAGGTAGAGCAGGGAAAAGGAGGCTAATTCACATATCAGTAAAATCTGTTACTAAGATTTTGGCCATTATTACGAGAACAGACATTGTCAATTCAATACTGAGTAAATGAAAAAGATACCTTAAGTTCATATAGACTAGTTCTCTGGAATATTATCTTGTGTCATTTTTAAAAAGATATACTTTCCTTTTATTTTTTATGTGTATTAGTGGCTTACATTCTAATATGTGTACTTTATGCATTCCAGGTCCCTTTAGAAGGCAGAATAGTGTGCTGATTTCCCTAGACTTGGTATTATAGATAATTTTGAGATACAATGTAGGTTCTGATAACTGGACCCAGATGATCTGCAAGAGTAGAGTGTATCCTTATTAACTGAGATATTTGTCCAGTCCATCCAACTCCTTATACACTCTTAATTTCACCCTATATCCTCATATATTATATTTTATCTGCTTCTTTAATTTCGTTTCTCCTACATTCAATGTATGTATAGGCAAGTGAGAGCATAACTTATGGGAGTCGGCTCATTTCTTCCATCTTTTAGGTTCCCTGGAATTGGTTCAAAGCAAAGTTATTATGCTTGGTGGTAGTCACATTTCCAACTGGGACTCTTTCTTCTTCTTCTTCTTCTTCTTCTTCTTCTTCTTCTTCTTCTTCTT
>NW_021604629.1:1138252-1156524 GCF_004785775.1 Grammomys surdaster | reverse complement strand
TTCTTCTTCTTCTTCTTCTTCTTCTTCTTCTTCTTCTTCTTCTTCTTCTTCTTCTTCTTCTCTTCTTCCTCCTCCTCCTTCTCCTCCTCATGTTCATTCTGATTCTGATTCTGATTCTGATTCTGATTCTGATTCTGATTCTGATTCTGATTCAGAGCACTAACATTGGGAGCTGTATACAAATCTTTCCTGATAGCTCATTCCTAGTATTTATCACTTGAAAAACATCTCAAACATCTGAAAAAAGTGTAAGGCAAATCTACTACACAAGACCTTAGAACATTAGTAATGTCAACACTAAATTCTTGAACATAAAGATTAGCTTCCTCCTAAACACATTTCTGAGGTTGGAATATTCAAGTGTTTTCTTTGGTTTATATAATATATTAGCTGAGCATGAATTATTAAGAAAAAGCAAGTTAAAGAACAATAAGAAACATATCCAGGAAGACTTCTAGATCTTTCTTGGTATTATTGAGAGTAGTCAAGAAAGAAAACAGGAAACAGGTATGAAACACCAGCAGTGTCTACCATGACAACTTAAAATTCTTCCTGAAATATTATATCAGATTGGAGTTGCTTTAAGGTTGATACAGATTTACCATTAGGCCATTCATACCATGTAGATGTATTTGTTGAGTATTGTATCCTAGTAGCAAGTAGATACCAAAGAAATGTTACTGTATAAAAAAATCAACACTTTAAAACTTAGAATATAGTAGAAAAGAAAAAATAGAATTAATATTAATGTTAAAGTTGGCAATGGTAGAGATGGGTTATATTACCTTGTATAGGCTAGCAAAGAAATCCCGATGGGTAAGAGATAACAGAGCAAGAAAACGAGATGGGCTTGTAAGTATAGAGAGTGGGCTAAGATTACCTAATGAAAAAAGCAGATGCACTCATCCTTATAGCCTCATAAAAGAAAAGTCAACTCAGAGTAATTTAACTAAAGGTTCATAGAAAATAGAAGAGTATCTGGAGTCTATTCTGAATGGAATATAAAGTATTAAAATAGTTCAATAGGGGTAACCTAATACAAAGATGTTTTTAAATTTCATATGTGTCATTCAGGAAACTGTATTAAGAACCCTACAAGCTAAAATAACCAACAGTCTACTGGTGTTATAGTGACACAAACATCATCAGAGTAATCAGTCAGAGACTATATCTAACACTAGCTCCAGAAGCTGAAACCCACACTCCATTCCATCCTCAGGGCCTAAACATGCACTAGATATGTCAAAAGCCATAGCAAATAAAATACCATCATTTTTTCTACTAAATGGACATAGTATTAAATCACTTTGCAATAGTTTTCATTGTAACCATAGACTCGTACATTTTCAATTTTCATGAGAGAAGTATCATTTTGCTCATCAGTGTTCAGAGAATTAGAGACAGTGGAAGACATAGCTCTAAATGAGATGTCCATAACACTCCCCTTTCCTCTATAGGCAAAGGAGTCATTGTCAAAGACTTGGGGAAAATATTGAAAAATGTCAGAGCTGGTGGATGACTACAAAGATACCATTGGATGATTACAAAGAAATCTTTTTTTCCAGATACAATATCATGGTGGTAGATATCTACTAATTGTAGCTGTATCAGTATAAGCTCAAACTAGACCAAATCCCAAGAGGGAGATGGGAAGTGGGACTGAAATTCACCTCTATTTGAGGAATAATTGACAACTGATATATGATAAGAGTAGAGTCAATTGTCTTTAAGGGTTTGTCTTTGGGTAGGATAACCAAGCTCCAGTAGATGCCTACACACTAACTTATATACAGACAGAGCAAGTATTATCGGACAATAAAAGAAGATGGAGTCTGGAAAGAGAGCTATAGTACTGGGAAGAGTTGGGGAAAGAGGGTGAAAAAAATACTTTATATAAAATTCTCAAAGACAGTTGTAAAAGTACAAAATAGTAAATGTAATAAAACAAAATAGCTGTACATCCTAGGAGGAAAAGTAGCTGAATGGTAAAAGAGTAAGGAAAAAGCTAGTAACAAACATCAAATAGAAGTAACAGTGACCTTGCATAATTGCTCTTATTATATTAAGTTTAAAAAACAACAGATCATTCTAAGAGACTGTTTTTCTTCTAAGCTGTTTTCTCAGAGCACCCATAATCTCATTATTCCTGAGGCTGTAGATGAGGGGGTTCAACATGGGAATCACCACCAAGTAGAACACAGACACCACCTTGTTCTGGTCAGTGGAGAAGCTGGACTTGGGCATCACATAGATGAATGTAACAGTTCCATAGAACAGAGTGACTGCAGTGAGGTGGGAGGTGCAGGTGGAGAAGGCCTTTTGTTGACCCTCAGTAGAGTGCATCTTCAGAATGGTGATGAGGATATAGGAGTAGGAGATGGCTATGACAAATGCTGTGATCATAGTAACTGAGCCAGCAGAAAATGAGGTAGCAATGACAGAAACACTGACATCAGAACAGGAGAGCTCAATCAAAGGAGCAAAATCACAGAAAAAGTGATTGATTATATTTGGTCCACAGAAAATAAAAGAAAAAAAAGAAATCATGGCAAAGGAAGCATTAAGAAAACCCCCTATATAGGATCCCACAACCAACTGGACACAGACTTGTGTGGACATTTTGATGGAATAAAGCAGTGGGTTGCAGATTGCCATGAAGCGATCATAAGCCATGGCGGCCAGAAGGAAGCATTCAGCTGCACCGAAGAAAGCAACTAAGCTGAGCTGTATGCCACACCCAAGGTAGGAGATGGTATTTCTATCTACCAGAAAATTGACGAGCATATTGGGTGTGACAGAAGATGAGTAGCCTATGTCAACAGAACCCAAATGGCTGAGAAAAAAGTACATGGGGTGATGGAGCTGGGAAGAGACTCTGATGAGAAGGATGGTGCTGAGGTTCCCGGAAATGGTCACCAGGTAGATGCACAGGATAATGGTGAAGAGGATGACTCTAAGGATTGGGTTGTCTGTTAAACCCAATAAAATGAACTTTGTTACTGCAGTGTGGTTCCCATCCTCCAGCCAAGCCATGGGGTAGTATACCTGCTGCCAGATGAAGTCTGTAATGGAGACAGAATAGGAAGAGATTCATAAATAGTTTACTTTGTTTCATATAATACAGACATGTAGAGCATTACAAACTAATATATTATTAAAATATCAGATATTACTAGAATAACAGACTAACAATGGATGTTTTTACTCTGGGTTTTCATTGTTTAAATATTTGTGCAAATTACGGCCTTGAAGGTTATTTAAGTAGAAATGCTAAACATATGTTATAAATAATATGTAACATCTCCTTTCAATTATAATAAAACCAAATTAATTGCCATTAAAGCTGTAGATTTAAAATTATGAGACTTTGCCTGGTGAAATTGCTTTTAGATAAAGGTTCTTGCCACCAAGCCTGACACCTGACAGCCAGATTTCTGCTGGAAATCAGATGATAGGAGGAGAGAAATAGCTCCCTAATGTTGGCCTTTGACATGAACACATATGGTCTGTTTCCTACACAATTCTCTTCACACAAATATACAGATAAATATACAAAAATATGAGTCTTAATAACAATGGAGTTATACACGTAACAAAGGATTAAAATCTAAAAGCATATCATTATTTAAGGCTAACTTTTTTGAATGCTTACTAAATCAACAAGACAGGATTTTAAATTTTTGTTTTCATTTTTATGTCTGTGAAACATTAATTTCTTTATTTCATTTATCTGTTTCTATTTTACAATAGAAAGTAGTTTCAAGTTGTACATGCATATGCACACTCACACATGTGCACACACACATATGCACACACACAATTAATAGGGATAGAGATATAGTTCAATTGTTAAGAGTACTTGTTATAATTGGAGAGAACCCAGGTTTGATCCTTAGCACTTACGGAGTTTCTCATAGCAGTCTGTAGTTCAAGTTCTGGGGATCCAGTGAACTCTTCTTTGGTTCACAGGCACCAGGCATGCAGGTGGTACACACGTATATATTGACATTCATACAACAGTCATACACACGAAAATAAAAGTAACAAAACTTTAAAAAGAGAATTAAAATTGAACATAAGGCAAGTTGGACTCAATATATTCAATTTAGTAAACACAGTATTAATAAAGAGCAGCCATGAAGTTGAGGCCACATGCAAATTAAGGATAGCCAGCAGGCAACATTTCAAGTTTTTAATGGCTAATACATAGAGAGATGCTTTATTGGTGACACTAGTAATGAAATCTATCAGTTCTGTAAATAAGGTCTTATCTTCATCAACTTTATAAAGATGATAATTTTCTTTTCAGAATTGAGAAGAAATAGACTAAAAATCACACTAAATTTGTAAATGGAACTTCCTGATATAAGCTCATTAACTATTGCAAATGATTCTAAGTAGATTATTGCCTTTAAATTAATTTAAATATCAATTTCATTATATAAAATATGAATAAGACCACATTATTATCAATTTTATTGAAACACATCAAATCCTTTCCCAATGTCACAGCATTTTTTTACTAGAGTGTGATGGAATTAATTCACATAATTTTAAAAGGATGAAACTGATCAATAAATATTCAAACTAAAAGAAGCTAAGAGAAGTATCTAGATTCTCACAACAGGAGGCAGATCTCCTCTCATTTATCACAATCTATATTTACATTTTTTTCTGTCCAATATGATGCCTGATGCAGAAAAATCCACAAAGCAGGGTTTTGAACAAGATATTTGCTTACCTTAAGAAACCAAAACATTTGAAAGGTATTGAACTTTTTAGCTTTTTGGTTGAGTGGCACATGTGTATACCTTTCAAGGTCATGTTGGTTTCTGATCTGACCATTCAGTGGATAAGTACAGAATCTTATAAAACTGCAGAGTAGCTGGGAACAGTGAAGGAAGGAGAAACTGTGATCAGGATATATTGTATGAGAAAAAATCTATTTTCAATAAAATAAAAAAGATTCTTAGTCTGGATAATTTGCCTATGTAAATATAAGTTCATTTCGTAAAGTTTATTTTCTTTCTGTTACATATTTGTCTGATTCCATTTGACTTCTTCTATGCCATGTTCAAAAAATATAGTAAAATTTCAATTTATCAGCAAAGTAAAAAATCTTACCTCATGAAACAAAAATTCATTTCAAATAAGAAGCTAAAAGTTACTATGATTTTATAGCTGCAAAATTGTTTCCACTGTCATTGTTACTGAGGCTAAGTCCCTGTGGAGGATCTGGATTCCAGTGTGAATTCAATGCTTCAGGGATCATTACATCATTCACAGTGAGTACTGAGTGGTTCATTTACACACACACACGCACACACACACACAATTAATTTTCAGTGAGTCTGTCAATCTCAAGTAATATTTTGTTTTGCTTTTTATGTGAGCATTAATATAAGCACTTGGGAGGTACGGAATCACAAATAATCTTAGGTAAATCATTCAAGTTGATATTTGATTCAAGTTAGTTCATGTTATAAGATACTAAGTGAAGTATAAAAGTGAACTCTTTTAGCTTTTCTCATTAATGTACTGGTACAAATACTCTGGAAATCAGTGTGATGGTTCCTCATAAAATTGGAAATAGTACTACCTGAGGACCGAGCTATAACACTCCCAGGCATATACCCAAAAGTTGCTCCAACATATAACAAGGATGATTTTTATCTTAAGATAATATATAAAAATTAAAGTATTTTAAAAATAAAAATGTATTAATAGTTTCAATATATAATAATTTTTTGTAATCTACAAGGACAGAGAATTATGGAGTGAGCCCATGAAACTCTAAAATTCAGTTACAAAACATAAAAAAAGGTTGAGTTATATACTCTTTTGTTACAGAAATTTATCTTATGTTTTTTGATCTTGGATGCCCAGGGACTCTCTGCTGCTGAGTTTCTGTGGCACTCTACAACTCAGCATACTTATGCCCAGGTGAAATGGAAGAACTCACTTACTGGCATATGGCATGGTCCCAACCTGGTATTGATATGGGGAATAGAGCAGGTTGTGTTTTTCCACAGGATTCTGAAAGTGCCAGGTGGCTTCCAGACCATTTGATTTGCCATGTGAGAAAATGCAATTGACCAGATCCATGATTCTGATGCTGATGAGGCACTTCATGACATTAACTGAGAAAAATTGATACCCTCAAACAAATACAGATGGCTGGCAAAAAAGGACTGTCTGCAGGACTTTGGTGATCTAGCTCAAGATCACCACAGATTTATATTGGGAGATTTTAAGTCAGCTAACATAGCTATTAAATGGATATAGAACACTTGGTTCAGATAGATACCACTGGGAAATGTACTTTACTGTGTTTATACACCATATGCACTAAAATTAACATCTCTAAGTAAGTGTTCAGATTCAATGTAACTTACTATGACTGAAAACTGGCTAATGGTGTATCTGATATTGTAAAGGAATTTCTGTTAAGGTACTTACTTCATAATCCACCATTTGTTATGATTCCAGTGAATGTTTCAGAACCTTGGTAAGCAGATAGATGCTTGAAAGTGTTGGATGAAATTCAAAAACCTTAGACCTAAGTAGACTAAGAGTAGACCTAAGAGACTGATTGGATTATTCATTGCTGGAATTCTTTCTATCGTGTCTATTATAGTCACTGCTACTAAAGTCATAGTAGCATTATCTGAATTTGTTCAAACTGCTCATTTTGCTAATGATTTATCTAAAAATGTTACCTTAGCCTTAGGGATGCAAAAAGATACAGATTGTTAGCTAGGACAAAAGATAAATGCTTTGTATGAAGTAATATAGTAATTAGGAAATGAAGTTCAAGGGCTGAAAGTGAGATTACACTTAGAACATCATATAGAATACCAATGGATTTCTACTCTAAAGGGTATAATGAAAGCCAACAAGGTTGGTATTGGGTACATTTGCATAAAGATGTTAAAGATGTTTGGCATGAAGCTAACATTTCCTTGGATCTAATTCAGTTGCATCAGGAAATTTTGAATCTAAGGATACAAAACCCTTGAAATTTAGTGCCACAAAAGCTGCTTCCTGGATGGGATGGAAGCCGACATCAAGGAGTCTGTGATGTTCTTTCATCCATAATTGGCAGGTATTATTGCCAATTCATAGTTGTTTGTTATAATATTATCCAGCATATAGCTATTGACAAATTGCTTTTAATAACTCCTCACCTATGCTCATACAAGAAGAACTAATTAGTTTCATTGGGTCACTATACAGATTGGTTTCTAAGTTATGAAAATTCCTACAAGGGACTGGTTTATAGGTAAGTCTCTGGAATGTTGTCTTGATAATGATTGATGTGAGAAGATCCAGCTCACTGTGAGTGGTGCCCCTACTGAGCAGGTAGTCCTTGGTCACATAAGAATGCAGGTTGAACAAGTCATTGGAAGTGAGTAATTTGATCCCTAGCTGATGATTGTTTAGTTCAATAATAGTTTTTAGGGAAGTGGAGCCTAACAGTATGAAGGATGCTGCTTGGATAATTATTTGAGATATTATAGCCTGGCCCTACTTCCTGATCATGCTTTGTTTTCTGATTGTAGATGAAATGTGACCAGCCAGCTTCATGCTCCTATTCGTTGCCTACCCTCACTATTTCCTATGCCTTCTCAGCCACAATGGACAATCTCTGAGGAATTGTTGGCCAAATTAAGCCCTTTTTTAAAAGTGGAAGATAAAGAAAAATATTGGCAAATAATATATGAAAGAATCAACTGCAAAATTTACCATGTGAACACAGCAGATATCTCTGTGCATAAGCACGTACATCATGAATTTTTTAAAGCATAAAAATGGTAATATGGGCAGAATAGGACTTCTTAGAAGATTTTTGTCCCTCTGATATGCAGTATACTTTAAAATAGTACCATATTATTTTCAGGGTACGTCCTGGTGTTATTTGGTGTTATAGACATCACCAATGCTAGTGAAGGATATGGTAAAAAAAAAAAAAGGTGTTATATCCGGTTCTTGTATAACTATTGAACTGTATTTCTAAATAATCTTTTTTGAGGAACCAGAGAGACATCACAATTGTAATGCCACTTGCCATCAAGTCTGATAGCAATGCCTGGTACCCAACAATGTCCATGTCATAGAAGGCAAGAACTGATTCCTCTAAGATGTCCTCTGACTTCTACCTTTGTAGTGTTATGTTTCCCTTAGCTAATAAAGACATAATTATGATAAAACAATTATTTTTATTTAGAGGAGTGCTTAGTATATCACAGTTGACATGTACATTTATAAAGATAGAGAAAGTAGTGGTTCTGTCAGAATATTTTATTAACCCTTAATATTACAGAAGATAATTCAGATCATACGGGACTAACTTTGAACCACATTTTCTGTTCCGTTGATCTATATGTCTGTTTAATATCAATAATATTGGTATTTGCAGTCCATAATTACAGTATATCTCTTTAAAATTAATAAAATGTTATTCAATTTCTTTTTAAATTTCAGTATGTTTATTGATGCTCTTGATTTTGCTCTTAAACAGGTTTTCCACTGTTTCTATGTTAACATTTATTGTTACATAAAATTAAAATATTTTCATATATGTTAGACATGTGCATATTCATAGTATAGAATAATTAAAACTGATACTAATATTGAAGTTAGCTAGGGTGGGGATGGGTCATATTGGTTTGAAGTGAAATCCCCATGGGCCAAGTAATATTAGAGTAAGAAAATAAGAAGGGCTAGTAGGTATGAAAAGTGGGCAAAAAGGTGCCAGATGGAAAACAGCAAGTGCACTCATTCTTATAACCTAAAGAAAGAGCAAGTCAGGTTAATATAAGAAAAGGTTTGTGAAGAATAATAGAGTATCTATATTCTATTATAAATGGAATGGAAGATATTAAAATATTTCAATAGGAATAACATAAAGATGTTTTTAAACAGCATTTGTTGTACAGACACTTGTGTTATGAACCTTACAACCTACAACAACCACCAGAAAGGAAAGACATGCCTAGTGATGCTATAGTGATACCAATGTCACCAGAGTAACAAACCACTTTCTGACTGGATGTAAGGCTATATACATGGTCTGAGCCAGATCCCTGAGCAGACCTTGGGCACTAACTTTGCACCCAGTCCCACAACATCCACAAGAAACTCGACTCACAGACGCTCTAACACACCCAGCATCATAGGTGAGGAGGCCACAGTATCTGCCTCAACACCAAAACACTGGAAGTAACTGGAACCAGTAGTATCCAGGGATGCAGGAACCCCCCCACCAGGCAAGTGGAACAGGTTCCTTCTGGTCTGATCTGGTGCCCTGAGCAAACCTTGGGCACTAGTTCTGCACCCAGTCCCAAAACATCTAGAAGAAGCCCAACTCTCAGACACTCTAACATGCCCAGGATCATAGGATTTGAGGAGCTTAGTCATTAGAATTTGAGGATTCCAGAGGCAGCTTAACTCCCAGGAGCTCTGACACACAGGATCTTAGGAATCCACAATCACATGATCCCAGAGACAGCTAGACTCTGAGGTGATATGACACAATCAGGATGACAAGAGGGACAGGCTCCTGTCAGATACAGTGAGGGCAGGTAGTAATAGAGATAACCAGATGGCAAGAGGTAAGCATAAGAACATAAGCAACAGAAACCAAGCTTACTTGGCATCATCAGAACCCAGTTTTCCCACCATAACAAGTCTTGAATACACCATCACACCAGAAAAGCAATATTCAGATATAAAATCACTTTTTGTGATGATGATAGAGGACTTTAAGGAGGAAATAAATGACTCCTCTAAAAAATACAGGAGAATACAAGTAAACAGGAAGAAGCACTAAAAGAGCAAACATGAAACCTCCTTAAAGAATAAGAGGAAAACAAAACAAACCAGAAGAAAAAAATTGAACAAGACTATCCAAGATCTAGAAATAGAAATAGAAATAGAAAAAAAAAGAAAGAAAACACAAAAGGAGACAACCTTGGAGATAGAAAACCTAGTAAAGAAATAAGGAGTCATAGATTCAAGCATCGCCAACAGAATGTAAGAGAAAGAATAGAGAATCTCGGGTGCAGAAGATACCATAGAAAACATTGACACAACAGTCAAGGAAAATGCAAAAAGCAAAATGTTCCTTACAGAAAATATCCAAGAAATCCAGGACATGATGAGAAGATGAAACTTAAGGATGATAGGAATAGAAGAGAGCAATATTTACCAACTTAAGGGTCAGCAAATATCTTCAACAAAATTATAGAAAAAATCTCTCCTAACCTAAATAAAGAGATGTGCATGAACATACAAGAAACCTAAAGAACTCCAAATAGACTGGACCAGAAAAAAAATTCATCCCCTCACATAATAATCAAAACACCAAAGGCACAAAACAAAGAAAGAGTGTTAAAAGCAGTAAGGGAAAATGTCCAAAACATATCAAGACAGACCTATCAGAATTACACCAGACTTCTAACCAGAAATTATAAAAGCCAGAAGATCCTGGTCAGATGTCACACAGACAGTAAGAGAACACAAATGTCAGCCCAGGCTACTATAAGCAGCAAAATTCACAATTAGCATAGATGGAGAAATCAAGATATTCCGTGATGAAGTGAAATTTATACAATATCTTTCCACAAATTTACCTCTACAAAGGATAATAGATGGAAATGGAAAAACAAAGAGGGAAACTACACCCTACAAAAAGTAAGAAAGTAATCATCTTCCAATCAACCCAAAAGAAGATAGCCACACAAGCATAATCTGACTTCTAACAAAAAAAGAAGCAACAATGACTTTTCCTTAATATCTTTTAACATCAATGAACTGAATTCCCCAATAAAAATACATAGACTAACAGACTGCATATGTGAACAGGACTCAGCATTTTGCTGCATACAGGAAACACATCTCAGTGACAAAAACAGACACTACTTCAGAGTAAAAGGCTGTAAAACAAATTTTCAAGCAAATAATAACAAGAAACAAGCCTTAGTATCCATTCTAATATCAAATAAAACTGACTTTCAACCAAAAGTTATCAAAAAAGATAAGGAAGGACACTCCCTACACATCAAAGAAAAAATTTACCAAGATGAACTTTCAATTCTGAACATCTATGCTCCAAATGCAAGGTCACTCACACTGATAAAAGAAACTTTACTAAATCTCAAAATACACATTGCACATCACAGAATAATAGTGGGAGACTTCAACACCCCACTCTCAACAATGGACAGATCATGGGAAAAGAAACAACAGAGACACAGTGAAATTAACAGAAGTTATGACCCAAATGGATTTATCAGATTTTTATAGAACATTTCACACACACCCCCAAAAAAAGATACTTTCTTTTCAATACCTCATGGTACCTTCTCTAAAATTTACTATGTAATTGGTCACAAAACAGGCCTCAACAGATACAATAAGCTTGAAATTGTTCCATGTATCCTATCAGATCACCAAGCACTACAACTTGTCTTCAATAACAACAAAAAAACCCAGAAATCCCACATATATATGGACGCTGAACAATGCTCTACTCAATGATAACTTGGTCAAGGAAGAAATAAAGAAAGAAATTAAAAACATTTTAGAATTTAATGAAAATTCAGGCACATCACAGCAAAACTTATGGGACACAATGAAAGCAGAGCTAAGAGGAAAACTCATAGCTCTAAGTGCCTACGAAAAGAAACTGGAAAAAGCATTCACTAGAAGCTTGAAAGCACATCTGAAAGCTCTAGAACAAAAAGAAGCAAATGCAGCCAAGAGGAGTATTCGGCAGGAAATAATCAAACTCAGGGCTGAAATCAACCAAATAAAAACAAAAAGAACTATACAAAGAATTGCCAAAACCAGGAGCTGGTTCTTTGAGAAAATTAACAAGATAGATAAACCTTTAGCCAGACTAACCAGAAGGCCCAGAGACAGTATCCAAATTAATAAAGTCAGAACTGAAAAGGGAGACATAACAACAGAAACTGAAGAAATTCAAAAAATCATTAGATCCTACAATAAAGGCCTATATTCAACAAAATTGGAAAATCTGGACAATTTTCTAGACAAATACCAGGTACCAAAATTAAATAAGGATCAGATACACCATCTAAACAGTCCCATAATCCCTAAAGAAATAGCAGCACTCATTAATAGTCTCCCAACGGAAAAAAAAAAAAAAACCACCCAGGACCAGATGGGTTTAGTGCAGAATTCTATCAGACCTTCAAAGAAGACTTAATACCAATATTCGTCAAACTGTTCCACAAAATAGAAACAGAAGAAATACTTCCCAATTCTTTCTATGAAGTCAAAATTATTCTTGTACCTAAACCAAGTGAAGACCCAACAAAGAAAGAGAACTTCAGATAAATTTCACTTATGAACATTGATGCAAAAATACTCAATAAAATTCTTGTAAACCGAAACCAAGAACATATCAAAATGATCATCTTCCACAACTAAGTAGGCTTCATTCAGGGAAGCAGAGATGGTTCAATATTAGGAAAACCATCAATGTAAGCCACTATATAAACAAATTCAAAGAAAAAATTCACATGATCATTTCATTAGATGCTAAAAAGGCACTGGAAAAATTCAATATCCCTTCAAGTTAAAAGTCTTGGATAGATCAGAAATTCAAGGCCCATATCAAAACGTAGTAAAAGAAATATGCAGCAAGTCAGTAGCTAACATAAAACTAAATGGGCAATCCCATTGAAATCAGGGACTAAACAAGACTGCCTACTCTCTCCCTACCTATTCAATATAGTACTTGAATTCTTAGCCAGAGTACTTAGACAACAAAAGGAGGTCAAAGGGATACAAATTGGAAAAGAAGAAGTCAAAATATCACTATTTTCAGATGATATGATAGTATACTTGAGTAGCTCCAAAACCAGAGAACTCCTAAACATGATAAAAAAAAAAAAAACTTCAGCAAAGTGGCTGGATATAAAATTAACTCAAGGAAATCAGTAGCCTTCCTCTACTCAAAGGATAAACAGGCTGAGAAAGAAATTAGGGAAATGATACCTTTCAAAATAGTCACAAATAATATAAAATTCCTTGGTGTGAATCTAACCAGGCAAGTGAAATATCTGTATGACAAGAACTTCAAGTCTCTTAAAAAAGAAATTGAAGAAGTTCTCAGAAGATGGAAAGATGTCCCATGCTCATGGATTGGTAGGATTAATATAGTAAAAATGGCCATCTTGCCAAAAGCAGTCTACATATTCATTGCAATCTCCATCAAAGTTCCAACACAATTCTTCATAGAGTTAGAAAGAGCAATCTTCAAATTCATTTGGAATAACAAAAAACTCAGGATAGTGAAAGCTCTTCTCAACAATAAAAGAAATTTTGGGGGAATCACCATCCCTGACCTCAAGCTGTATTACAAAGCAACAGTGATAAAAAAACTGAATGGTATTGGTATAGAGACAGGCACATAGATCAATGGAATAGAATTGATGACCTAGAAATGAACCCACACACCTATGTTATGTGATCTTTAGAAAAGGAGCTAAAACCATCCAGTGGGGAAAAAAGACAGCATTTCTAACAAATATTCCAGGTTCAACTGGAGGTCACCATGTAGAAAAATGCAAATTGTCCAATTCTTATCTCCTTGTACAAAGCTCAATTCCAAGTGAATCAAGGACCTCAACATAAGACCAGATATACTGAAACTAATAGAGGAGAAAATGGGGGAAAGCCTCAAACACATGCTCACAGGGGAAAATGGCAAAGCTTCTGTAAGGCAAAGGACACCATCAACAGGACAAAGCGGCAACTGACACATTGGGAAAAGATGTTTACCAACCCGACGCCCAATAGAAGGCTAATCAATATCCAATATACACAAAGAACTCAGAAAGTTAGAGTCCAGAGAATCAAATAACCCTATTAAAAAATGGGGTCCAGAGCTAAACAAAGAATTCTCATCTGAGGAAACTCGAATGGCTAAGAAGAACCTGAAAAGTGTCATTCTTAGTCATCAGGGAAATGTAAATCAAAACAACCTTGAGATTCAACCTCACACCAGTCAGAATGGCTAAGATCAAAAACTCAGTTGAAAGCAGATGCTGGCAAGGATGTGGAGAAAGAGGAACACTCCTCCATTGTTAGTGGGGTTCCAAGTTGGTACAACCACTCTAGAAAGCAGTCTGGTGGTTCCTCAGATAATTGGACATAGCATTACCTGAGGACCCAGCAATACCACTCCAGGGCATATACCCAAAAGATGCCCCAGCATATAAGATGGACACATGTTCCATTATGTTCATAGCAGCCTTATTTATAATAGTCAGAAGCTGGAAAGAACCCAGATATTCTTCAACAGAGGAATGGATACAGATAATGTGGTACATTTACACAATGGAGTACTACTCAACTATTAAAAACAATGAATTCATGAAATCCTTAGGCAAATGGATGGAACTAGAAAATATTATCCTGAGAGAGGTCATGCACTCACAAAAGAACACACATAGTATGCACTCACTGGTAAGTGAATATTAGCTCAAATCCTTGGAATACCCTAAATACCATTTACAGACCACATGAAGATCAAGAAGGAGGAAGACCAAATTTTGTCTGCTTCGTCCTTCTGAGAAAGGGAAACAAAATATTCACGGAAGGAAATACAGAGACAAAGTGTGGAGCAGATACTGAAGGAAAGGCCTTCTAAAGCTGCCCCACCTGGGGATCCACCCCATGTGCACTACTGTGGATATCAAAAAGTGCATGCTGACAGCAGCCTGATATAGCTGTCTCCTGAGAGGCTCTGCCAGAGCCTTATAAATACAGAGGCAGATGCTCACAGCTAACAATTGGACTGACCCAATGGGATCTCCAATGGAGGAGTTAGAAAAAGGACTGAATGAGCTGAAGGGGTTTGCAACCCCATAGGAAGAACAATAATATCAACCAACCAGACCCCCAACACACACACCCAGAGCTCCTAGGGACTAAACCACCAACCAAGGAGTATACGTAGAGGGACCCATGGCTCCAGCCTCATATGTAGCAGTGGATGGCCTTGTTAGTCATGGATGGGAGGAAAGGCCCCTGGTCCTCTGAAGGCTTGATGCACCAATATAGAGGAATTTGAGGGCAGGAAGGCAGGAATGGGTAGGTGGAAGAACACCCTCATAGAAGCAGGGGAGGGGGGATGTTAAGGGGTGTTGCAGATGGGAAATGGGGATAACATTTGAAATGTAAATAAACAAAATATCCAATAAAAAAGGGAAAAAAGGCTATGTACACAAGATGAAACCCACACTATCAATAGTCTCATAGCCAAAACCTGTGCTAGATAGGTCAAAAGCCATAGCAAAAAATCTATGACTATTGTACTATTAAATGGATGGATTATTAAACCACTTTTAAAAGACTTATCATTATACCCATAGATTAGAATACTTCCCAACCTTCATCAGAGAAATATCTGGTAATTGCTGTAGCTGGCAATTAACACACAAGTCCTCAGTATTCAGGGTATTAGAGACCACTGTGGAAGGCAGAGATCTAAATGGGACATCCATTTTATCCCCCTCTCATCAACAAGCACAGGCATCTTGTCAATGAGTGGGTGAAAATATTGCAGGAGACAGAGATGGTAGATGACTACAAGGAGACTTTTGAATGACTACAAAGAACCCCCTTTTTTCAGATACAACACAATGGTTGTAGATATGAACTCATAACTGTGTCCACATGTATGAGCTAAAATCAGACAAATTCAAATGTGGCCGTGGAAAGTAATCATGAAAAGCACCACTAGCTGAAGCATAATTAACAACTGATAGATGACAGGAGAAGAATCAATTGTCTTTAAGGGTTTGACCTTTGGTAAGATGACTGTGCTTAGGTCACATAATAGCCTACATACTAGCAAAAGTATTATTTGATAGTAAAAAAAAAAAGGTATCATCATGTTGAGAAACAGATTTAGGACTAACAGGAGTTGGGGAGCGACTGAGAAAATAATGCACACACTTTCATAAAATTATCAAAGAGGGATATAAAAATACAAAGGGAGGAAATGTAATAAAACAAAAGAGCGCCGGGCTGTGGTGGCGCACGCCTTTAATCCCAGCACTCGGGAGGCAGAGGCAGGCGGATTTCTGAGTTCGAGGCCGGCCTGGTCTACAGAGTGAGTTCCAGGACAGCCAGGGCTACACAGAGAAACCCTGTCTCGAAAAACCAAAAAAAAAAAAAAAAAAAAACAAAAAAACAAAAGAGCTATAAGTTCTTGGAGAGAAAGAGAATGAGAAGGAAAAAGATTATTCATAAGCCTAACAATCAAGCCTGAGATGATTATGATCATCTGCATAATTTATCATCATATTCTATTACAAAACCCTCAAGATTATTCTAAGAAAGTGTTTTCATACCAAGCTGTCTCTTCAAAGCACCTTTAATTTCATTGTTGCTGAGGCTGTAGATGAGGGGGTTCAACATGGGGACCACCACCATGTAAAACACAGACACCACCTTGTTCTGCTCTGTGGAGTAGCTAGACTTGGGCATCACATAGATGAATGTGACAGTTCCATAGTAGAGAGTGACTGCAGTGAGGTGGGAGGTACAGGTGGAGAAGGCCTTGTGTCGACCCTCAGTGGAGCGCATCTTCAGGATGGTGATGAGGATGTAGGAATAGGAGATGGCTATGACAAACACTGTGATAATAGTGACTGAGCCAGCAGAAAATGAGATAAGAAGTACAGAGATGCTGACATCAGAACAGGATAGTTGTGCCAAAGGAGCAAAATCACAGAAAAAATGATCTATTCTATTTGATCCACAGAAGAGAAAAGAAAAAAAGTAAACCATGATGATAAGGGAAGCATTAAGAAAGCCCCCTATATAAGATCCTACAACCAACTGGATACAGACTTGTGTGGACATTTTGATGGAATAAAGTAATGGGTTGCAGATTGCCACAAAACGATCATAAGCCATGGCAGCCAGAAGGAAGCATTCAACTGATGCAATGCAATCAGCTGAACCGAGCTGGATGCCACATCCACTGTAGGAGATACTCTTTCTCTCCAGCAGGAAGTTGACAAGCATATTGGGTGTGACCGATGATGAAAGGCCCATGTCAACAAAAGCTAAGTGGCTGAGAAAAAAGTACATGGGGTGATGGAGCTGGGAAGAGACTCTGATGAGAAGGATGGTGCTGAGGTTCCCAGACACAGTTACTAGGTAGATGCACAGGATGATGGTAAAGAGGATGACTCCAAGGACTGGGTCATCTGTTAAACCCATTAAAATGAACTCTGCCACTGCAGTGTGGTTCCCATCCTGTAGGAAAGCCATGGGGAAGTGTAGTTACTGCCAGATCAAAGCTGTGATAGAGACAGAATGCAAAGTTATCTATAAATATTTCACGTCATTTTAATTAATATTGAGATAGAAGACATGACACATCAATATATTATTCAAAATATTGACCCAACAATGGATGTCTTAATCAGAGTTGTCGTTGTTTATATATCTGTGTGAAATAAGGCCTTGAAAATTATTTAAGCAGAAATCCTAGAAATAGGTTATAAATAATAAATAATAAATAGTAAGTAATTGTTTTATTTCCATTTATTTTAATTAAAACATACTTTGTAGCCATTAAAGCTAAGTATTTAAAATTATTGTACTTTGCCTGGACAAGTGGTATTTTAGGTAAAGGTTCTTTCCATCGAGCTGACACCTGATATCAAGAGTTTGTTTGCTGGAACTCAGATGATGGCAAAAATGTTGTCCTTAGGCATCCTCATATATAGTATGATTCCTACACTGCTCTATCTTCACACAAAAAAAGATCAATATACAATAATGCAAGTTTTGATGAACATATATTTATTGTAGGTATAAAAATGAATTAATGTATAAAACCATATTATTAGTTAATAAAGATAAATCTTTGCTAACTTTATTGAATGCTTACTTAATCATTAGCACAGGATTTAAACTTAGCTATGTTTCTCCTTTTATGTCTATGACTCATTAACTTCTTTTAACATTTGCATTTTACAGAATGAAATATCTTTAATGTAAGTAATACACACATGCAACTTTCATTTATATTTATTTATAATAAAACATACTAGGCTGTCATTAAAGCAAAATTTTAAAATTATAAGACTACCTGATGAGATGGCTTTTCAGTTAAAGGTTCTCTCTACCAAGCTGACACACACATATATAATTTACCACACACAGACACACACACACAGACACACACACACAGACACACACACACAGACACACACACA
>NW_021604629.1:1122182-1138242 GCF_004785775.1 Grammomys surdaster | reverse complement strand
ACACACAGACACACACACACAGACACACACACACAGACACACACACAAAATCATAATTCTAATCAGAGTTTCTTCCCAGCTCCATCACCCCATTTTCTTTTTTTCACAGCTTCAGTAGAATAGCACATACACACACACACACATACACACACATACACACACACACACACACACACACACACAAAGCATCCAAACACACAAAAATTAAAAAAAGTCTTTAAAAAGAATTATAAATGAACATAAGGCTGGTTGGACTCAGTCTATTCCTATTACTGACCATGCTATGAATGAAGGGTGGCTATGAACTTGAAGGTACATACAAATTAAGAACGAACACCTTGGCAGCATTTCAGTTTTCCAGTGGCTAACACACAGAGAGGTAGTTTGTTGGTGAAAGTGGTCTTAAAAATCTATCATTTCTATAAGTATGATCATGTCTCCATCAACCTTTAAAAAGATGATACATTTTCTTTTCAGAATTGAGAAGAAATAGAATAGAGATCACACTAAATTTACAAATGAAACTTCCTATTATAAGTTTATTAAAAACTTTAAATTATTCTCAATTAATAACTGTCTTTAAAGTAAGTTGAAATATCAGTTTCATCATATAAAATACGAATAATACTATAATATTATTATAAATTTTTATTGAAGTACACCAAATTCTTTCCCAGTACTATACCTTTAAAAACATAGAGTGTGATGGAATCAATTCACATGATTTTCAAGACAGGATATTGATCAATAAATATCCAAACTATAAAGTTGAGAGATTTATCAAGGTTAGCCCAACAAGAAGCAGATTGACTCTCATCTCTCACACTCCGTATTTATATTTTCATTTGTCCAATGTGATGCCTTTGATGTTGGAAATCTTATTCCACAAAGAAGGACTTTACATGAGCTATTCACTAACATAAGCATCCAAAGCCTTTCAAAGCTAATTGAACTAGTTAGTCTGTTGGTTGAAGGCTACATGTCTACACACTTGAGGGTCGTGATAGTTTTGGGTCTTACCAATGGATGGAAAAATAAAGAGTCTTTGAAAACTGGAGGGTAGCTGGGCAGAGTGAAGAGAGGAAAAATTGTGATTGGCATATATTGTATGAAAGAAAAATCTATTTCTAATAAAATATAGAAGAATCATAGTTTTATACCCAATCATTCTGATTTGCCTATCTAAATATAACATGATTCCATAAAGTTTATTTTTCTTATGTTAAATACTTGACTGATTCCTTTTCACTTCTTTTTATACCATGTTTGAAAATATAGTACATTTTCAAAGAAGAAAGTATATCTTCTTACCAACAAAGTAAAATATCTTACCTTTTGAAATAAGAATTCATTTCAAATTAAGAAGTTCAAAGTTACTGTGATTTTTATAGCTGCACAGCTATCCCCTCTACCATTGTTTGTCACTGAATATAAGTCCCTGCTGAGGCTCCAGATTCCAGTGTGAATTCAAATCATCAGGGATCATTATCTCATTCTGGTGAGTACTGAGCAGTTTATTCCACACACACATACAATTAATCTTCAAAGACTCTGTCAATCTCAAGTAATATCTTATTTTCATCTTTATTTGAGTATTGTTATACTTTCACTTGGTAATCATGGGAGGTAAAGAATCACAAATAATCTTAGGTAAATCATTCAAATTGATATTTGATTCATTCTGATTTGTGTGCGATAATATTAACCAAAGTATAAAAGTGAACTATTTTTGTTTTCTTTTTCATTTATATAAACCTATTTTTCTAGGAAAGCTTCATTTACAGGAAGAAGAATTCCAGGTGCTTCACCTGTAATTTGGCCATGAAGCTACCTGACTACCTCATTGGAGTTGTAGAGCTATGTACCCTCAGGCATGCAGGACCAGAAAAGAGATGAAGCAATACTTACTCTTGCTGAAACCTCAAGATGAGATTTTCAGGGTTTGGAAATGTCTCAAACTTGTTCAGGCCTATTCTTTTGTGTTGCGTTTGCCACACAGGCCTTATTTTTTTTTTCTCCAGCTTCCTAGGCCTTATAAGTTTTGTTTATATCACAGGCTTTGGAACATTGTGTTGTTTCATGACTATTAATAGCCTTTGTTCCTTGTAAACATAATGGTTAAATTTGGAGGAAATAACTATACAACACAATATCTCTTCTTCCAGCTTTTACATTTTTTCCATGCCCCTTACACAATGACACCTGCTGCTCAAAGGGAGCGATGTAGAATGATGACTCTTTGCTGTACAGAAACATTCACTTCTTCTCAGGAGCTTGACACATTCTTAGTCTCTGAACTATACTACTCAAGTAATAATCAAACAAAAATCAAACAAACAAAACCATTTATTGTAGTAATCATTTTTACTATATACAACTATTTAGATTTCAATTTGTGAGTCATGTCATATCTATTTAAATAGACAATAAGATTTCTATCCCTACTTCCTTCTATGACCTCTTAACCTATGGGTTCTTTCCTGATCATAGTATTAGGATGTGAGTTTCCACCAGTGGAATGAGCCTGAAATCCAATATGAGAGTAGTTTGTTGCACCCATAATAGTCTTGCCTCTATTGGACTAGAAGAAAAGTTCTAACTGGCATATTGTAAAAAATTAAAAAATAAAAAAAAAGACAATAACAGATAAATTGGCAGGGGAGGTAAAAGAGATGAGAGAAAATAGGTAGAATAAAAAGATTGGGAGGTCTTGGGAAGAATGGGGGAGGGGTAAACATGATCAAAATATATTGTATGAAAAATAATTGCCAGTGTCAATACAAAAAAACTTGTTCATGCAAATTCATAGCAGAAGCCTTGATTTTACAAAAACTTTTCTTTGAAATATCCTCTTTACCATAGTTAGCTTCATTTCCCTCTCCTTCATTTTCTCCTTTTCATTCATTTCATGTTCCTTTTTTGGCAGACTGATAATTTTTATTAATCTATTTTATTTATTTACACTTAAAATTTTGACCCCTTTCCAGTCCCTCCGCCCAAGGTTCTTCACCACATCCCCTCTCCCCTTCGGCTCTGAGAGGATGCTCCCCAACCACCCCCCTCACACTCTCATCCACTCCCACCTTTCTCCCAGGACCCCCCTTATCTGAGGTATCATATTCTTAAACAATGCAATTTCTCTCTTTACATATTGTGTTTAAAACTTGTGACCTTTTCACTTGAAAGAGAGACACTTAACATATCATACATGAATTGGTTCTGCAATAGCAAGCATTGGTCCTGTGAAGGCTCAGTGCCCCAGCGTAGGGTAATTTGAGGGTGGGGAAGCAGGAGTGGGTGGGTGGGCGGGGGAACACCCTCATAGAAGCAGGAGGAGGAGAGATGGGATAGGGAGTTTCTGGAGGGGAACTGGGAAAAGGAATAACATATGAAATGTATATAAAGAAACTATCCAATAAAAAATAAATTTAAATTTAAAAAATTAAAATATAAAAAAGAATTCTCAGTTTAAAATAAAAAAAACAACATACATTCAACATTGAGTTCCAATGTATACCCTGACTTTCTACAGGGCAGAGGGGTGACCTTGATTGATAAATTTATATAGAAGGAAATAAGGGGAAGGATTAGTGTGGATATGATCAAAATACATTGTATGAATTTTTCAACTAATTTATAAAAATATTTTAAATGGAACTTACTGTATACAACAAAGCATCAGAATGGATTTGAGCATAGTTCTAGCATGACTATAATGTGTTGGACAGAACTAAGAACTTTAGAGATTTACAGGCGTAGTATCAGGTGCCAACTTTGTCCCTGACAATTGACAAAACCCTAGATGACTGCTATATATGATGTAAGCCACAAGATTTTATTTTTAAATACCCACCTTAAAGCATCCTTATTTTGAATGCTGTCTTAGGTAGAGTTTTATTTCTGTGAAGAGACACCATAACCAGAGCAACTCTTATAAAGGAAAATAGTTTCAGAGGTTTAGTCCATTATCATTATGGTGGGAAGCATGGTAGTACACACATAGACATGGTGCTAGAAAATGAGCTGAAATCTGAAGTTAGCAGAAGGAGATAATATCTTTTACACTGGGCATAAGTTGGACATTCATGAGACCACAAAACATGCTCCTACAGTGACATACTTCCTCCAAGATCATGCCTACTATAACATAGCCACACCTTGTATTAGTGCCAATCCCTATGGGCCAATCATTCAAACACTTGAGTCTATGGGGTTCATGCACATTCAAACCACCACATTCCACTCCCTGCTTGTCATAGGCTTGTAGTCATACCATAAAGTAAAATGCATTTAATCCTACCTCAAAAGTCCCTACCGCTTATCATAGTTTCAACAATGTTTAAAAGATCAAGGTTCAAAGTCTCTTCTGAGATTCATGCAATCACTTAACTGTAATCCTCTATAGTATTAAAATCAAAAACATTACATCCATAACAAATTGTCTCAGGAGTATATATTACTATTCCAAAACATAGGAAAGGGAGCATACTAAGGAAATCACGGACCAAAGCATAGTTGAAAACTAGCTGGACCAACTCCAAACACTGTATTCCATGTCTGAGGTCCAAAGGTTCTTCAGATCTCCAGCTAATTTCAGCTTTGTTGACTATAACACAGTTCTTTTTCTTGGGTTCGTTCCACTCCCTATGAGCAGCTTTTCTTGGCAGGGATTCCACAGCTCTGGCATCTATAAACTCTTGGGGTCTCCAAGGCAGTCAATCTTCAAGCTTTAGAGCTTTATACAAGAGCATATCTATGTCTCCATGCCACTCCACATGCCTGGCCTCAGCAACTCTCAGTCGTCTTAGAAGAAGATTCTCTATCATGTTTCTTGTATTCTTGACTCTAAGGAAACAAACACATGTTTGAAGCTGCCAAGTTATGCTGCTTGCTGGCACTGGAACATAATCCTGTAGTTCAACTCATCTTAATTAGCTTTCTGTTTTCCATGCTTTCATTCTCTGCCCAAGCTTGCATGTCTTGGAACTTTCTCTGTAGACTAAGCTGGCCTTCAACTCAAAGATGTGCATGCCTCTACTCCTAAGTGCTGGGATAAAGGCGTGGACACCTGGACCTCAACATTCCTGAATTCCTGTTTACAAAATGGAAACTTAGCATGATGGGATTTTGCCCAGAGGTCACCATTCCCTTAACTCCTTTTAATAACTATTTATCTCCTTGAACACAGGATTTAGCTTACTTCCACTTCCTGGTGTCCTTTAATCCTCAAACCATATATGTTATACTTTTTGTACAGCTGGGCCCATTTCATCAAAACTGTCTTCATTAAGAGTGAAACACAGGCAGGACAAAGTTTAGGCTGTTTTGAGAATTCCTTTGCCAGTGTAATTAATCTAAATCTCTTCACCTGGGCTTCATGAGGATTCTCTGAGAGGGACAAAAAGCAGCCACATTATTCAGCAAACTATCACAAGAGTGATCTCTAGACAACATACTAAAATTCTTCTCCTTTGAAGCCTCTGGAGGCAGGCTTCCACAGCTAAAGTCACCCTTTGCACCAAAGTCGTCTTTGCTTTTACTAGTATAGCCTATTAAGCCCCATGTAAAGCATTCCACTGCATTCCTAATCCAAAATCCCAAAATCCACATTCTTTGAAACAATAGCATGAGTAGGCAGGCCTATCAGAGCAATATCTCAGTCCCTGGTACCAACTTAGGTCTTAGGGTTTTATTCCAGGAGAAGGTAAAGCACAGAGTCATTCTGGATTAAAAGAAATGTCATTTCCAGCTCAATGGTTGGATTGAAGGTATGTCTTCCTACCTGAAAGATGTACATTAGAAATGGATTTAGTTCTTGAAATCAAGTAAGCAAAAACCTTCAATAGTATGTTTTTCATTTTGGGGTCTTGCTTTCAGATATAGTGAAGTTGAAAACCAAGAATATCAATCATGAGTCCACTGCTTGTTTACTTGATAGACAATGATATGTCCTAGTAATGATTAATTTTCAAATGAAAACAAAAATCAGGTCGTACTAAGGCCTAAACATGATACAATTCTTTAGTTTTAAACTGAAGTCCATATTTTACATATCAAAGCAGACCAGGCCTCCAGGTCCTCTTAGCATCCCTCAGTCCTAACCTGGAACAACATGCTCCCAACCATGAACTTTCCATCCTAGGGGCTGGCCTGCCCTTCCCCCAGAGGTTCTTCTCTATATAATCCAGACATTTTGATCTCCTGCTTTCTTCCCCTATCTCTATTCTTCTCTTCTCTCAACACTTGAGTGCACTCACACTTTCTCTCTTTCTCCACCCCGCTTAACTCCCCATGGGGACTTTCCTGGCTTCAATCCTTGGGTCCAGTGAACTCACCAGGGAGCAGCTTCCCAATAAACCTAACTCTAGTATATATTCTAATCTGTCTTGAATTGGGTCATTTCACCAGCAGAGAAATAACCTATCATTTTTTAATGGTCAATTAATTATAATATTTTATTCATTTAATTTAATACTATAGGTAAGGCTGGTATTGACTTCAACCTTTCTAAATGCTACCATATCAGGCATAAAACACCATATCTAAATCCATCAATAAATTTTTTAAAGTATAAAATCACCACTCAATCTGTAATTAAAAGTAATTTCAATAAGTGGGCAAAAGAATTGATTTTGACCTTGTCCTAAAAGACACAAAAAGTTTAACTCAAAATGAAGTAATTTAAAAGTGTAAAACTCAGAATTAAGTATAGTAGATTTACCAGGAGAGCAGACTATAAAATGCTTCCATGTGACCTATTTAAGAAGGCTCTATGGTGTTAAGGTCCTTTGCTGAAGACAACACTTACTTACTTACTTACTTACTTCCAATGAGACTTAGGTCATCAAATGTGGAAAAATAGGACTGGTGTCTAACTAGAGACTTCATTCCTATTGACTAGTGTTCATGGTCCTGGAAACTACTGTACACAATACCAGAGGAGAAAGGTAATAATCAATATTACCCAGTGACATATTCTGAGACCTATAACAGTGACATTCTGAAATATGTACTAGTGAAATAATGACACAAATGCTATGCCAACAACCAGCAACTTTTTATTTATTGGATTTAAGACCCACTCTGTTAAACTGAACCTATACCAGACACTGGTAAAGTTGTCATTAACTTGAGACTAAGTAGTTTATGGTCCCTAGGGGAAAACTGTAGCTGTAAAGCAGCCATGGATGAACTGGGTTTACCTGAATGGGGGGCTGTAAATGAAAAAGAGATAGTGGGGAGGTGTGGGCGGTAAGAGAAGCATGGAGCCCAATACAAGTTTTTGATCAAGGCTCAAAGTTTAATACTCAGCACTGAGTTTATATATGGGAAGACCACTGAACTCATCCTTTGTTTCAGCTAGATAATGTTGCAAAGCGGGCTCAGTGGGCAATCTATTCTCCTAAGTTCTTGTAGGAAGTTGCAAGTGAAAACAAAATAGCAGACTTCACCTAGGTGTTAAGGTTCTGTAGAAAGTTGTAAGTGTAAACAAAGCTGATGATTTCACCTGGGTGTTAAGATCCTGTGTGGCAAGCAAAGACTGTTCAGCCTGCCTAAGGCTGGGAAGGGCACAGAAAACTACTACTATTATTCTGCTAAAGGAACGAACGAAGGACATACATATAAGGACACACTGCTATGACCATACATCAGTATTTTTCTCAAATACCTACAACAGAGAAGTTCTTCCTTGCAGTATATGGGAATCAGTTCAGTAATTTCTACCTGGCAAGTGTGCAGTGAATCAGAGACTTTGGTGCAATCAATCTTAAATGGGATATTTTTATTAACCTTCACCCCTCAAGGCTCAAGTATGTATGTGGAAAAGTGGTGAAAGTTTATAAGAGCCAGAGGTAAAGAATGACTCCAAGTGAACAGTGCCTTCCAGTCACAACAGAACTGATGTTCATATGAACTCACAAAGAACATGGCAGCACACACAAGACCTGAATATTTTTGAGGTAGACAAGGTCCCAGCATTGAAACGGGAATGTGGACAAAGGCCCCAACCCCTAAGCAAGAAACTATATAAAATTTACATGAGCTAGCAAAGGGAAAATCAGCTTTCTCAAAAGAAGTCTCACAACAAATCACCAAGTATATTAACCATAATTCAGAGTAAGCCCCATCCACAGGAGTAGTTAGCCAACACACACACACACACACACACACACACACAAACTCAAAACAAACCACTAATAGGGAAATAAGAGAAAAAATAAATGGTTTAAAGTAAATTTTTAAAATGCACAAATAC
Source organism: Grammomys surdaster (assembly GCF_004785775.1). Classification (NCBI taxonomy): domain Eukaryota; kingdom Metazoa; phylum Chordata; class Mammalia; order Rodentia; family Muridae; genus Grammomys; species Grammomys surdaster. The sequence goes on along the minus strand of NW_021604629.1, from coordinate 1,129,985 downwards.
CATTGAGGGTGTGTGTGTGTGTGTGTGTGTGTGTGTGTATGTGTGTGTGTGTGTGTGTTTAAATTTCTTATTTATTTTTTAATTCGTTAATCTTTTTTTACAGTACAGTCTTTATCCTCCTCCTGGTCTGCCCTCTGGTTATTCCACATCCCATACTTGCACTGCCCCCCTCATTTCCCATCTCCAAGAAGAAGTCCCTACCTGCCTACCCTCACCCTACTTTAACTCCCCACTCCCTGGGGCCTCAAATCTGTCTCTTGAGGGTTAGGTCTATCTTTTCCCACTGAGGTCAGACCAGGCAGTCCTCTGCTGTATATGTGTTGGGGGCTTCATATCAGCTGGTATATGTTGTCTGGTTAGTGGCTCAGTGTCTGAGCAGTCTTGGGGGTCTAGGATATTTGGGACTGCTGGTCTTCCTATAGCATTTCCCTGCTTCTCAGCTTCTTACAGTTTTTCCTTAATTCAACCACAGGGATCACCAGCTTCTGTCCATTGGTTGAGTGTAAATATCTGCATCTGACTTGGCTACTTGTTGAGTCTTTTGGAGGACTGTCATGCTAGGCTCCTGTTTGGAAGTGCACCATAGTATCAGTGATAGTATCTGGCCTTGGGGCCTCTCTTTGAGCTGAATCCCAATTTGGGCCTTTCACTGGACTTCCTTTCCTTCAGGCTCTTCACTATGTTTGACCTTGCAGTTCTTTTAGACAGGAACAACTATGGGTCAAAGTATTTGACTGTGGGATGGCAATCTTATCCCTCCACTTGATGCCCTATCCTTTGTTGGATGTAGATTCTACAAGTTCCCTCTTCCCTCTGTAGATGTCCCACCCTTTGAGTCCTGAGAGTCTCCCACCTCCCAGGTCTCTGGTACTTTCTAGAGGGTTCCCCTATGTCCTACCTCCCAAGGTTGAATATTTCCATTTTTCTCCTGGCCCTCAGGGATCAGTCCTGTTCCCTACCCAACTCAATACCTGATCATGTTCCCCTCTTCCCCTACCTGTCTCCTTTCCCACCCAGCTCCCTACCTCCCTCTCCCCTACCCTGTGATTGCTTTCTTTTCCTTCCCAACTGGGACTGAGGCATCCTCACTTGGGCCCTTCTGCTTCTTAACTTTGTTGAGTTCTGTGGATTGTATCCTGGGTATTCTGTACTTTTTTGGCTAGTATCAGATTATTAGTGAGTACATATGATGCATGTCAATTTGGGACTGAGTTATCTCACTCAGTATGATATTTTCTAATTCTCTCCATTTGCCTCCAAAACTCATGATGTACTCGTTCTTAATAGCTGAGTAGTATTCCATTGTGGAAATGATTCACATTTTCTTTATCTATTCTTCTATTGTGAAACATCTGGGTTGTTTCCAGCTTCTGGCTATCACAAATACAGCTGCCATGAGCATAGTGGAACACTTGCCCCTGTGGCATGGTGGAGCAAATTTTGGGATTATAATTTAGTTTTTGATTCATGGGTTTTTTAAAGAGAGAAATAATGATAGAGTAGAAGAAGATTAATATCATCAGAACTGGGTATTGGCTGGGTGAAAGTTCAGGGGACAAGTCACTGTCACTCTGCCTATGACTCGCTTGTCCTTATCTAAGTTGGTATTGTCTGCCCAGGCTACCGATTTACAAGGTCTATGACTACTCAGGCTTGTAAATTTCCACAAAAGCTGCCTGTTTACATTAGCTTATAGCCATCTGTTTTGATGTTTTTCCACTGAGACCCAAGACTTGGTGTTAGTATACATGTATGACAGGCCTATTGCTGATTTTAGGCCTATGGCTGATTTTAGGCCTTCAGTGGGTAAGCAGGGATGCCCCTGACATATCCTCCCTTCTCTAAGTATAAAAGGGCTGTGGCAAATCTAATCTTGTGAAGGCGGGGATAGAGGCCTGACCTCCAGTATTTGAAGGGGACCTTGTAATGGCTCCAGTCCCCCTGTCGTTGTCCAGTGATGCATGAGGGCCATACCCATCCCGATGTCTTTTTCCTGGAGAGGGGATACTTTTGACATCAACCCCTATGCAGTCAGGCTTGTCCCTCAGGGAACCAAGATAAATATTTTTATCTTTTATTTATATTCCCTTGCCGTGCTTAGCCTCACAGCCTAAGCAAGAATTCAGATCGCCTGACAGAGGGGGTTCGGGGTGGCCCCTCTCTGCTTGGTCTAGGGGCAGAAGTCCCCCCTTTTAGGTTGGGTAGAGATGGGTTTTGGAAGCAGCCTGTATAAAGTAACAACCTCATCTTGAGTCTCATGGTCCTCCATAGCTAACTAATGATAATGTATCTGAGTAGGTTTTGCAACCAAATTATTTATCTGTTGTATCACAGAGTTAGTCTGCCTATTTGAGAGCCAGGGACCAGCAGAAAAAGCAAAAGGAACCCAAATAATGGTCCCAAGATGGGAGGAAATAGGGTTGACAAACTTGGAGAGGCTGAAAACCAATTCTTGTACCAGCCTTCATCTGTCTCTTTCTCTCTCTGATTTTTCTTAGGGCCTTCACTACCTGTTTCATGCTCTCTTTAACCCTCCTTGTCTTGTCTATGTAAAGGTAACCTTCTTCTTTAAGAGCTGTATGTAGTCAAGAGCTGTACACAGCCTTTTCTATTGTAATAGAGTAAACCAAGTCCAATGAGGATCTTTGCGATTTTAGGAGGTCTCTTCAGACAGCGAAACGAAGGATTTCTTCAGATTAGTGATGTCAATCTCTAGCTGTTTGATGTTCTTGTCAGTGGCCCTTCAAAGGTCTGAGTAGTATAAGTTCGGAGGCCAGCATCTAGATTAGAACTTCCAACAGCAGACATCACGGGTGATTCATTTTTACCTGGAAAGGAAAAAGAAGGGAATTCTCAGGGAGATTTCTCTTCCCTGGATGTAAATTGTTATTCATCATATTTATGGTTGGGCCTGGCTTTGTGGGGGTATCTATTTTTTTATTAATCTTTTTGGTAGCCAGTTAGTTGTGCTTTCTGTGGTATCAGACAGGCATATCAATCCTTGGCCCCATAAGGGAACTGGGTCTGGGCCATTCCCTTTAAGGGTAAGAGGGTCCTTCCCCATATCTGTGGCAAAGTTTTGTTGGTCTTGGTGGTGCCAGAGGCAGTCAGCAGCAGATTTGCCATGAGCTTTCAGCTTTAGAGAGATAAAAGTGAACAAGGCATGATGGAGAGTATTTCAGGAGGACTCCTTCTGAGGGGGTACCGTTCCCCCTCTTTTGTTTTTAAAGCCAATTTTTCAGAGTTCTTGTAAAATCAAGGCAGAAGCGCCAACAGTCGCTCCTTCCACACTCAGAGAGTCATGAAGACCCTATTTAAAGATATACAAATCTATATTAAAAATCTTTTGTTAAAGGACTGTTATAGCACCACCGACAACTAATCAGATTATATAATATATCAATTAGTAATAGCTTCTTCTATTTTTTGTGAGATTACCTCTCTTTTGTCAATTAATTGTTGAGGAAAATTAGGATTTACATGTCTCTTGAGAATAGTGAACAGAGACTTAAATTCTTTTGTGGAGAGCTTAAAAAAGTATCTTAGCCAATTAGCAACTCCCAGAAACTTTTGAAAATAATTTAAAATAAGTAAACTCTTTCCCTCTCTCACTTTTTTTTTCAGACCCTTTATCAATGTTTTTTTTTTTATTGGATAAATGTACCACATTTTCTGCATCCATTCTTCTGTTGAAGGGCATCTGGATTCTTTCCAACTTCTGGCTATTATAAATAAGGCTGCTATGAACATGGTGGAGCATGTGTCCCTGTTGTATGTTGAAACATCTTTTGAGTATATGCCCAGGAGTTGTATAGCTTGGCCCTCGGGTAACACTATGTTCAATTTTCTGAGATACCGCCAGACTGCCTTCCATAGTGGTTGTACCAGTTTACAATCCCATCAACAGTGGAGGAGTGTTCCTCTTTCTCCACATCCTCACCAACATGTGCTGTCATCTGTGTTTTTGATCTTAGCCATTCTGACTGGTGTGAGGTGGAATTTCAGTGTTGTTTTCATTTGCATTTCCCTGATGACTAGGGATACTGTACACTTCTTTAGGTGCTTCTCAACCATTCGAGCTTCCTCAGTTGATAAATCTTTGTTTAGCTCTGTGCTCCATTTTTTAATAGGATTCTTTGTCTAGAGTCTAATTTCTTGAGTTCTTTGTATACCTTGGATGTTAGCCCTTTATCGGATGTAGGGTTGGTGAAGATCTTTTCCCAATCTGTTGGTTGCTGCTCTGTCCTATTGACTTTGTCCTTTGCATTACAGAAGCTTTGCAGCTTTATGAGGTCCCATTTGTCAATTCTTGGTTTTAGAGCACAGGCCATTGGTGTTCTGTTCAGGAACTTTTTTCCTATGCCTATGTGTTCCAGGGAGATTGGGCTGAAGTTCTCTTTCTTCGTTGGGTCTTTGTGTGGTTTAGTTGTGAGTGTAATTGTGGCTTCATAGAATGAATTGGGTAGTGTACCTTCTGTTTCTATTTTGTGGAGTAGTTTGAAGAGAATTGGAATTAGGTCTTCCTTGAAGGTCTGATAGAATTCTGTACTAAAACCATCTGGTCCCGGACTTTTCTTTCTAGGGAGACTTTTAATGACTGCTTCTACTTCTTATGGGGTTATGGGACTGTTTAGATAGTTTATCTGGTCCTGATTTAACATTGATAATGATATTTGTCTAGAAAATTGTCCATTTCATCTAAATTTTCCAATTTTTTTGAGTATAGGCTTTTGTAGTAGGATCTGATGATTTTTTTAATTTCCTCAGGTTCTGTTGATATGTCACCCTTTTCAGTTCTGATTTTATTAATTTGGATACTGTCTCACTTCCCTCTGATTAATCTAGCTAAGGGTTTATATATTTTGTTGATTTTCTCAAAGAACCAGCTCCTGGTTTTATTGATTCTTTGGATAGGTTTTTTTTGTTTCTATTTGGTTGATTTCAGCCATGAGTTTGATTATATCCTGCCATCTACTCCTCTTTGGTGTATTAGCTTCTTTTTGTTCTAGGTCTTTCAGGTGCACTGTCAAGTTGCTAGTGTATGCTCCCTCCAGTTTCTTTTTGTAGGCACTTAGAGCTATGAATTTTCCTCTTAGCACTGCTTTCATTGTATCCCATAGATTTTGGTATGATGTGTCATCATTTTCATTAAATTCTAAAAAGTTTTTAATTTCTTTCTTTATTTCTTCCCTTACCAGATTATCAAGGAGTAGGGTGTTGTTCAGTTTCCATGTGAATGTGGTCTTTCCATTGTCTTTGTCATTTTTGAAGACCAGCCTTAGACCATGGTGATCTGATAGGATGCATGGGATTATTTCAATTTTTTTATTTCTGTTGAGACCTCTCTTGTGCCCAATTATATGGTCTATTTTGGAGAAGGTACCATGAGGTGCTGAGAAAAAGGTATATTTTTTTGCTTTAGGGTGAAATGTTCTATAGATATCTGTTAAGTCCATTTGGTTCATAACTTCTGTTAGTTTCACTGTATCTTTATTTAGTCTCTGTTTCCATGATCTATCCATTGCTAAAAGTGGGGTGTTGAAGTCTCCCACTATTATTGTGTGAGGTACAATGTGTGTTTTGAGCTTTAGTAAGGTTTTTTTTTTGAAAGTGGGTGCTCTTGGTTTTGGCGCATAGATATTCAGAATTGAGAGTTCATGTTGGTTGATTTTTCCTTTGACAAGTATGAAATGTCCTTCCTTATCCTTTTTGATAGCTTTAAGTTGAAAGTCGATTATATTTGATATTAGAATGGCTACTCCTCTGTCCTGTGGAGATACTGACTCCTGAGTCATCCTAGAGGAGCCACTGCACTCAGAGCAGCCGGTAAGAACTCCATCTCACTCCCTAAGCCCCAGAGATACATCTGGGAGCCAGGGACATTCAGGGCACAGCAGCTACCCAAACCCCGACCCTCCGGAATTCCACTTCCCTTCCTCCCCTGCTTGGTCCTGTGGGCTGGGGCAGACACAGAGTTGGTCTACTCCTGTCCTGTGGAGATACTGACTCCTGAGTCGTCCTAGAGGAGCCACTGCACTCAGAGCAGCCAGAGCCACGGCACTCAGAGCAGCCGAGGAGCCACTGCACTCAGAGCAGCTGACACTGAGTTGACCTACTCCTGTCCTGTGGAGATACTGACTCCTGAGTCATTCTAGAGGAGCCACTGCACTCAGAGCAGCAGACACCAAGATTAGAATCATAAGATTACAGAGACATCTGGACTCTGAGGAGCTCTGCAACAAGCAAGATAACTGGAAATACAGACTCCAGTCTTACACAGTGAAGGCAGGCAACACTAGAGTTAACCAGATCGCGAAAGGCAAGCGCAAGAACATAAGCAACAGAAACCAAAGTTTCTTGGCATCATCAGTACCCAGTTCTCCCAATATAGCAAGCCCTGAACACACCATCACACCTAAAAAGCAGGATTCAGAATTAAAATCACTTCTCATGATGATGATAGAGGATTATAAGAAGGAATTAAGTAACTCCCTTAAAGAAATACAGGAGAGTACAAGTAAACAGATAGAAGCCCTTAAAGAGGAATCACAGAAAACACTTAAGGAAATGCAAGAAAACACAAAGAAGGAATTAAACAAAAACATTCAGGATCTGAAAATGGAAATAGAAACAATAAAGAAAGCTCAAAGGGAGACAACCATGGAAATAGAAAACTTAAGAAAGAAATCAGGAGTCATGGACGCAAGCATCACCAACCGAATACAAGAGATAGAAGAGAGAATCTCAAATGCAGAAGATACGGTAGAAAATATTGGCACAGTTGTCAAAGAAAATGCAAAATGCAAAAAACTCCTAACTCAAAACATCCAGGAAATCCAGGACACAATGAGAAGGCCAAACCTAAGGATAATAGGTATAGATGAGAATGAAGAGTCCCAACTTAAAGGGACAGTAAATATCTTCAACAAAATTATTGAGGAGAACTTCCATAACCTAAAGAACAAGTTGCCCATAAACATACAAGAAGCCTACAGAACACCAAATAGAATGGACCAGAAAAGAAATACCTCCCGTCACATAATAATCAAAACATCAGATGCACAAAACAAAGAAAAAATACTAAAAGCAGTAAGGGAAAAAGGTCAAGTAACATACAAAGGCAGACCTATAAGAATTACACCAGACTTCTCACCAGAGACTATAAAAGCCAGAAGAGCCTGGAGGGACATCATACAGACCCTAAGAGAACACAATTGCCAGCCCAGATTACTATACCCAGCAAAACTCTCAATCACTATAAATGGTGAAACCAAGATATTCCATGACAAAACCAAATTTGCACAATATCTTCCCACAAGCCCAGCACTTCAAAGGATAATGGATGGAAAACGCCAACACAAGGAGGGAAAATACAACCTAGAAAAAGCAAGGAAGTAATCTTCCAACAACCCCAAAAGAAGATAACTATACAAACATAACTTTACCTCTAATAGCAAAAATAACAGGAAGCCACAATCATTTTTCCTTAATATCTCTTAACATCAATGGTCTCAATTCCCCAATAAAAAGACACAGACTATCAGACTGGATACACAAACAAGACCCAGAATTTTGCTGCATACAAGAAACGCACCTCAGTGACAAAGACAGACACTACCTCAGAATAAAAGGGTGGAAAACAATTTTCCAAGACAATGGTCCCAAGAAACAAGCTGGAGTAGCCATTCTAATATCAAATAAAATCGACTTTCTTCCAAAATTAATCAAAAAAGATAAGGAAGGACACTTCATACTCATCAAAGGAAAAATCTACCAAGGTGAACTCTCAATTCTGAACATCTA
>NW_021604629.1:1092481-1117182 GCF_004785775.1 Grammomys surdaster | reverse complement strand
ATGAAATGTAAAAAAAAATCCAATAAAAAAAAAAGAATGGCTACTCCTGCTTGTTTCTTAGAGCCATTTGCTTGAAAAATTGTTTTCCAACCTTTTACTCTAAGGTAGTTCTGTCTTTGTTGCTGAGGTGGGTTTCCTGTAAGCAGCAAAAAGCTGGGTCCTGTTTGCCTAGCCAGTCCATTAGCCTATGCCTTTTTAGTGTGGAATTGAGTCCATTGATGTTAAGAGATATTAAGGAGAGGGTGTTTTTGCTTCCTGTCCTTTTTTCTAATAGTGGAGACAACATTTGTGTGGTTATCTTCTTTTGGGTTTGATGTAAAAAGATTATTTTCTTGCTCTTTCTAGGATATGATTGCCCTCCTTGTATTGGAGCTTTCCTGTTATTATCCTTTGTAGTGCCGGATTTGTGAGAAGATACTGTGTAAATTTGGTTTTGTCACGGAATATCTTAGTTTCTCCGTCTATGGTAATTGAGAGTTTTGCTGGGTAAAGTAGCCTGGGCTAGCATTTATGTTCTCTTACAGTCTGTATGATATTTGTCCAGGATCTTCTGGCTTTTATAGTATCTGGTGAAAAGTCAGGCGTAATTCTGATAGGTTTGCCTTTATATGTTACTTGGCCTTTTTCTCTTACTGCTTTTAAAATTCTTTCTTTGTTTTGTGTATTTTGTGTCTTGATTATTATGTGAAGGGAAGTATTTCTTTTTTGATCTAGTCTGTTTGGCGTTCTGTAGGCTTCTTCTGTGATTATGGGCATCTCATTCCTTAAGAAAGTTTTTCTCAATAATTTTGTTGAAGATATTTACTGGCCCTTTAAGTTGGGAATCTTCACTCTCATCTATACCTATTATCCTTAGGTTTGGTCTTCTCATTGTGTCCTGGATTTCTTGGATGTTTTGTGTTAAGAACTTTTTGCATTTTGTGTTTTCTTTGACAGTTGTGTCAATATTTTCTAAGGTATCTTCTGCACCTGAGATTCTTTCTTCTATCTCTTGTATTCTATTGGTGATGCTTGTGTCTATGACTCCTGATTTCTTTCTTAGGTTTTCTATCTCCATGGTAATCTCCCTTTGTTATTTCTTTACTGTTTCTACTTCCATTTTTATGTCCTGGATGGTTTTGTTCAATTCCTTCATCTGTTTGTTTGTGTTTTCTTGTAATTCTTTAAAGGATTTTTGTGTTTCTTTAAGGACTTCATCCTGTTTACCTGTGTTCTCCTCAAGTTTTTTGATAGTGTTATTTATTTACTTCTTATAGTCCTCTAGCATCATCATTAGAAGTGATTTTAGATCTGGTTCTTGCTTTCCTGGTGATATGGGGAGTTCAGGACTTTCTAATGTGGGAGAACTAGGCTCTGATGATGGCAAGTACCTTGGGTTGCTGGTGCTTGTGTTCTTGCGCTTGCCTTTTGCCATCTGGATCACCTTTGTGCAATCTGTGCTGTCTCTGACTGGGGCCTGCCTTTCCTATTATCTAGGTTGTGTCAGAATTTTTTAGGATGGGTTTTACTGCTGGGGTTAGAGCTGATGCCCAAGATCTGCTCCGTGCTCAGGTGGAAACCAGAAGGGGGCCCGGGCTCCAGGTCAGGAGTGGATTCCTGGGTCCCAGTGGTTCCCAGTTGCTCCCTTATTGGGGCAAGTATTGCAGCTTCCTAGCCTAAGATACTGGTTGGGTTAGTGCTTCTGGGATCCCTGCTTCCTCTGGGTGCTGTGAGTTTAGGTGCAGTGCTGATTCCCGGGATTTGCTGAGTGCTTGGGCTCAGAGCGGAAGGAACCTGCACTCTGGGCCAAGAGTGAATTCCTGGGTCCCAGTGGGTCCCAGTTACTCCCCTGTTTGGGGGCAAGTATTGCCACCTCCTAGCCTAAGATACTGCTTGGGTTAGACCTCCTGAGAGCCCCACTTCCTCTAGGTTCTGTGAGATTGAGTGCAGAGCTAACTCCCGGGATCTTCTTGGGCTCAGACCGGAAGGAACCCGCACTCCAGGCTAGGAGTGAATTCTTGGGTTCCAGAGGGTCCTGGTTGCTCTCTGTTTGGGGGCAAGTATTGCCAGCTCCTAGCCTAAGATACTGCTTGCATTAGTGCTCCTGAGAGCCCCACTTCCTCTGGTTTCTATGAGATTGGGTGCAGAGCTGTCTCCCGGGATCTGCCGAGTGCTTGGGCCCAGACTGGATGGAGCCCATGCTCTGGGCCAGGAGTGAATTCCTGGGCCCCAGTGGGTCCCGGTTGCTCCCTGTTTGGGACAAGTGCTGCTTTTTCCTTACCTGGGATGCTGCCTGAGTTAAAGCCCCTAGGAGTCCCTCTTTCTCTCGGTTTTCTGGGGTTGGGTGCTGAGCTGCCACCTGTGACCTGCTCTATGCTTGGGCCCAGACTGGAAGTCGCTCTCCAATCATGTATATACATATATAAGCATATATATATACATATACATACACATACACATACATACATATACATATATATATATATATATATATATATATATATATATCAACAGCAAGTAATGAAAATGAGGCAATGAATTAGAACTAGAGAAAGTAATATATGGGAAGAATAGGAAGAACAGATGGAAAGGAGAAACTACATATTTGTATTATAATATCAAAATAAAATAAAAGAAATGATTTTAAAACACAAGTGATAGAACTAAAACAGATGAGCCAATCAGAACACAGCTTCAGCAGCTAGATATCCACACCAAGATAGAGGGAAGAGGAATTTCTTTAGCAGGTAACTCAGGCAGCTCTGGTGAAAAGATCTGATGGTTCTATCTTCAAGACAAGACCATGGCTCTCACAGATCTCAAATCTATTTGCTAATTTTCAAAGACTCTTTTCTCTGGCAAATGGATTGCCAGTAGAGATATATCTCATTTGTCATTCTATATGGCTCAGAAAAACAATAGCCAGTCATCATCTTCATATCCAACGTATAACTGAAAACTAATGTGTTCTTGGAGCCCTGAGACCTAGGAACAACCACAAATAGGAGATTGCAAAATTAATCTTCCATTGGTCCAAAATGATCAACAATCCTGGAAGGTAGTTATGGAAAAAGGAAGGACAAGACGCTAACAATATAAAAACCTAAGGTTGCAGAATTCTTAGGTCAGACAGCAAAGTGCACAACCATACTCGATGGTCTGAATCATATCTGATTATTTGAGCCTGAAGCCAGCAGGCAGATCAACTTCTGGAGAAATTTATCTGCCAATTAATGGTGAAAATTCTAAGATCAATGAAGTGTGTCCCTCTGTGTGGTTGATCAATACTTAGGAGTTGATGAAAGTATAAAGACAGATCCCTCCACCTGTATAGATGTTAGTCTTCTTGGTTTCCTTCTTAAATCTGCAAGCTAAAATGGTAGGCAGCCTAGTGAATTATCCTGGATACTCTCCATAGGGTAGAAGTACCTGTCTAGACAACTGATTGCAAAGTTCAATGTACCTAGAAGAGGGCCTCAGTACACAGAAAATAATCTACTGTCAAGAAGATAGCAGTGGTAGGCTGCAAGGAATCAGAAATGTAGATGCAACACCAACATAAAGCACGGAATATGAGTCCACAAATTCATGTATATCCCATAGCTACCCAGTGACAAAGAACAGGAACTGATCCAATGCTTAATCCTTTGCTTTTCTTCTCCAATTCCACTTAACTTACATCATATTTGCACATAACTTGTTTACACATTTTAAAAAGTATTTAGAAATATTTTAAATTTCCCTTCTTTTTCTTTTATACTTTTATCTTTATTTATTTCTTAATCTTTTTGTCTTCTTTTTTCAAAATATTTTACTTTATCTATTTTTTGCTATTGATTAAAAATTCACCCATAATATATTGATCATGTTCTTTTGCCCATTCCTTGCAGTTCTGTTTCACCTCCAGAGATAAAATTTGGCATCCTCTCTCTATTTCTATCTCAAATCAAAAATAAATAAATAAAATATATGAATATAAAAACAAAACAAAATCATAAAGTCTGTTTTATGTTGGCTAAATGCCTTTGTACATGGATTCTTCCAAAAAGTGTTGCTGATATATCCAGTGTCACTCCATCGGAGAAAAGTGATTCGTCCTACCCCAGAAAGAATTAATTGCATGAGGAAAATTGTTATCTGTAAGTGTCTCTGCCTCAACAATAAATGCAAACAGCAAATAACTAGCCAGTGAAAGGCAAGGTATTATACATCAGAATGTGGCATATAGGATAAACCCCCTTGAATACCTTATTTCCCTGTTAAAATTCTACTGAACTTAATCAGGACTGTAAACATTATAGAAAGTTAAGCTGATATGAATATACGTTATCTACCGACATCTTATGTTACATTTTGTGTACAGTAAAACAATAATTGATAAAAGTTTATACAAGATTTTACAAACATCTAATTGTATTCCTCCCCTTTACTCCTTCTACATAAGTTTGTCAGTAAAGTTCAGAATTCTGCCATTTAAAAGATGAGGAACACACTAGGTATCAGACTTGAATGGATGCTTTACATTATGGCTCTTGATGTTGCACAGTCAATTCTTATGTGATATTGTTTAAGAATATCTGCTACAAAATGAAAAGTCAAAACATTAAATACACAAATATAGCATGAAAGTAGAAATGGTATCACTAACATAGATTAAAGGAACTACTACAGTGTAGAACTTAATGGAATTAAAATTAGCAAGAGAATTGAGCTGCCTCTTCAGGTCGACCATGCTTTCTGTCCCACACTATATTTTATATGTTGACACTGTCAATTTTTTGAGGACTATCAAATGTCTGTTTTTACCTGGAAATCATCCATATCTTTCTACTCATTATTTTCTATTTAACAATAATATTTTATACTCTTGCCTAAAAAATGTGAGCACCCACAAGAACTGTTATTGAACTAAATACCTCATCCCTGCCTATACTCATCAAAGTACCTTATAGAGTATGTTAGATCAACCACCACTAAAAGAGTAAAATAAAAATTAATACATATTGAAAGACAGAAGCCAATATAGACCATTTTAATGATTAGTTCAATATTTTCTAACTTGATCTAACCTAAAACAAATATTGACTTGCAGGAGTCAATTTGATAATTTGTGATCCTTTACCTCCCACAATTACTGAGTGAAAGTGCACCAATACTCACACAAATTGAAAAACAGGAGATTGCTTGAGATTGATGGACTCCTTGAAAATTAATTATGCTTGTGTTAAATGAACTGCTCAGTACTCACTGGGAAATAGGTAATGATCCCTGATGCTTTGAATTCACATTGGAATCCAGAGCTTCTGCAGGGACTTATCCTCAGTGACAAACAATGACAGTAGGAAACAGCTTTGCAGCTATAAATTCATAGTAACTTTGAACTTCTCAATATGAAATGAATTCTTATTTCAAGAGGTAAGATTTTGACTCTGTTGGTATATGGAGACATTTTTCCTTGACATGTGGTATACTTAAAAACCATAGTGTTGAAACATGTCAGATGGAATTATGCAGTTATATAACAGAAGAGAGAAAAACAAACTTTCATATAGTCACCTTGTTTCATTAGTGAATTGTTGAGAATGATCAGGCATAGAACTAAGTTTTCATAGATTCCTTATTTATCCATCCACAAGTAAGACCGTCATAGCTGTGTACTTGTAGCATTCATCAACAGGTCAAAAAGTCCACTAGCTTTGAAATGCTTTGGTGGCTTACTGTCAGGGGAAATCCTGTGCAAAGACCTGCTTTGTGTTTGGACTGAATGTCCAGCCTCACAGTTATCACTGTAGACAAATGAGGATGTAAGTGTAGAATATGAGGGATGGCAGTCAATCTCCCTCTTGCTGAGTTAAACCTTAATAAATCATTTAATGTCTTAGGTTGAGTATTGAGTAGTGTCCTCTGTTGAAAAGCATGTGAATTCATTCCATCATACTATAGTTAGAAAATAATGACACTAGGTAAGGGACTGCTGTGTCTAAACTAATCATTACTAATAGTGTGTTAACTATTTATATTTTACATGATGATAAAATCAATGCTTCAAATAATATTAAAGAGCAATGATCTATTTAAAAGAATTTAAGATATATAATGAGTTTATAACAGTAAGCTCAATTTGTAAATTTAATGTTATATTTATTCAGTTTTACAGATGTTGAAATCAACATCACCAACAAAGCACCTTTCTATGTGCTAAACTTGGGAAATCTGAAATACTACTCTTCTGTCTTTCCCTGATTTGTGTATGCTTTAAACAGTGTTGACACTGTGCTTAATAAGAGTAATAGAGTGAGTTAATTTCCTACCTGGTGTTGATTTCTAATATTCTTTTTAAAATTCATTATTTTTAATTAGTATATATGAGTGCTGCCTGTTGTATGTACATGCAGCATGTGAATGCTGAGAAAAGAGCATTTAGTCCCAAGAGCTGTAAAAACAGATTGATGTCAAAAAACACATGGATACTGAGACTGAAGCATAGATCCTCTGCAAGTACAGTCAGTGAACATATCCTGAAAACAATCTCTAAATTTCATAATATGTTACTTCATATATTCATATATACATGTGGTGTGTATATTATATGTGTATACATATATATGTGTGTGTGTGTATACACACATTTATATATATATATACATATGCACCCATACACATGTGACTGTGTGTTTGTGTATGGTGTATGTTTCTGTTCAAGGTCAGCCAGGTCTACATAGTAAGAAAACCAGGATTACACAGGAAATTCCATCTTGAAAAGAAAAAACAACAATAACAACAACAAAAAAAAACAACTACCTGATATTTCATGGAAATAAAGATATAAATTATAAATAATACAAGATTTTTTTTAATTTTGTGCTCAAGCTTTCATAAGCATTTAATAAATTTAGTAATAATTTAAGTCTTCATTACACAATTCTGTGATTTTCCATGTCATTCCTTTGTTATAACAAATACATTACTACTTTGAAGGGAATCATATAATTTTATATTCATTCATTTATTTATTTTTCTGAAGACAATGATACAGGTAAACACATAGACGTGAGTGTCAAAGGACAACATTCAGGAGTTACTTCTCTTCTCCCACCTTGTGAGTTACAGGAATCAAAGAGGTCAGGCTTGGTAGAAAGAATCTTAATCTGCCAACCCACCTTACCCAAATGTAGCATTATTTTAAATATTTAACTTTAATAACAAGTATGTTTCATTGTAAAATTTTAAATAAAAGTTATTATTTGTACCATATTTCTAGCTTTTTCTTATTGAATAATTTCAAGAACTTATTGCACAGAAATATATAAACAATGGAAATCTTAAGTATAAATAACATTGATTGTTACTCTAATTTCGGGGTAATATATTTACTTGTAATGTTCTCCATATATGCTTTATATGAAGTGTTGTAACCTATTACAAATCCCTCCCTTAATATCTCCATCACAGCTTCAATCTAGCAGCAGCTACACTGTCTGATGGCTTTTCTGAAGGATGGTAACAATACTGCAGTGACACAGTTCATTTTACTGGGATTAACAGATGACCCAGTGCTTAGAATTGTCCTCTTCACCATCATCCTATGCATCTACCTGGTCACTCTGACTGGGAACCTCAGCACCATCCTTCTCGTCAGAGTCTCTTCCCAGCTCCATCACCCCATGTACTTTTTTCTCAGCCACTTGGGTTCTGCTGACATAGGCTACTCATCTACTGTCACACCCAATATGCTTGCCAACTTCCTAGCAAAGCAAAATACCATCTCCTACTTTGGATGCTCTATACAGTTTGGCTCAGCTGCTTTCTTTGGGGCACTTGAATGCTTCCTTCTGGCTGTCATGGCTTATGATCGCTTTGTAGCAATCTGCAACCCACTGCTTTATTCCACCAAAATGTCCACACAAGTCTGTATCCAGCTGGTTGTAGGATCTTATATAGGAGGTTTCCTTAATGCTTCCTTTGGTACAGTTTCTTTTGTATCCTTGTTCTTCTGTGGACCAAACAGAATCAATCACTTTTTCTGTGATTTTACTCCTTTGATTGAGCTCTCCTGTTCTGATGTCAGTGTCTCTGTAGTTGTTACTTCATTTTCTGCTGGCACAGTTACTATGCTAACAGTGTTTATCATAGCCATCTCCTACACCTACATCCTCATCACCATCCTGAAGATGCACTCTACTGAGGGTCGACAGAAAGCCTTCTCCACCTGCACCTCCCACCTCACAGCAGTCACTCTGTTCTATGGAACCATTACATTCATTTATGTGATGCCAAAGTCCAGATACTCCACAGACCAAAATAAGGTATTGTCTCTGTTCTACATGGTGGTGATCCCCATGTTGAACCCCCTCATCTACAGCCTTAGGAATAATGAGATTAAGGGTGCTCTGAGGAAACAGCTTGGTAAGAAAATATTTTCTCAAAGTAATATATTGTTTTGTAAAACTTAATATAATGATGGCAAGTGCTCAAGACCAATGGGACTGTCAACTGAGGTTAATTCTTCACCTTCTTTTTTTTCTCTTGTCTTATCTCCTTTTACTTTCAGTATATATAGCTATTGTGTTCTACTGCATTTCTCTTTTGTATATTTTGATGTGTCTTTGAGAATATTATACAATGAATTTGATTGTGTTCAGACCACATCTCAAGTCTTCTCAGTTTAACTCCCTCTCTTACACACCCAATTATTCTTTCTTATGAAATCCATCTTGTGCTACATGTAGCTACTGAGATATTTAGGGTTCCACTGAAGCACAGTTGCCCTACTTGGAGCCTTACCATGTGTCTATTAGAAGATATCAGTTGCCAAAATCTCCTCAGCTACCAGTGAACTTCGTGTCCTTGCCTGTTCTCCATGCTGGAATTTTGTCTAGTTTGTGCTTATTTATGCAAACATAGCTAACACGAGATAATATTTTCACTCATTCTGATGTGTTCAGAAAACATTGTGGGTAGTCATCCACAAGCTCTGGCTCTTAAAAATGTTTCCACTCACTCTCGAAAATGATCCTGACCTTGGAAAGAAGGATGTATGATATAGATATCTCATATAATGCCGAGCCTTCCAGGGTCTCTAATTCTGTGCACATTGGCAAGTAATGTTAATCAGCATCAACTACAAAAAGAAGCTGTGACTATGAGGGTTGGAAGATGTACTAATGTATGGGTATGATAAGTCATAGCAAATTGGTTTGACACTATTTCCATTGAGGGAAATAATGATGGTGGGTTCTTCCCTAGGGCCTAAGACCTGTCTAGCACAAGTTTTGGCCTTGGTACTAGTGTTAGGTGTGATTTTCATCTTGTGGAGTTAGACTTAGATCCAGTGAGGAAGTTGTTGTTTATTCCCATATTTGTACCATTATAGCACTAGCAAGCATGTCTTTCCTGGATAGTGCATATTAAAGTGTTCACAAGATAAATTATATGTATAACATACATTTGAAAAAATGGTTCTTTTAGACTATGCCTATTTTAGTTTTTTAAACTTTCTGTTTAGTTTAGAACAGAATCTAGGTACTCTTCTTTTCTCAAACCTTTCTTAGTTTCCTGCTTTACTACTACTTGTCCCATGGGGATTTCATTGCTAGCCTATGCAAGATAATACCACTCATTCATTACCTTCACTACTCATATCAGCTTCATTTATTCTTCCCCACTACATTCTATGTTTTAAAAGGTTGATTCTTCTGTAATGTACTCTCTACTGAAGTATGAATTTTATGAGAATTGTTTCATTCATTAACAGACCTTAATATCTATTTGGTTTAGCAATACATTAAGTACTCAGTAGAAACATCTAGGTGAAATGAAATACTCAATGCTTATCCCATATCTTCCTGTAAAATAATCCCAAAGCTCTGACACAATATTCCAGAAAGAATTTCTTTTCATGAAGAAAGACATTGCTGGTCTTTGATGGTTTTTCACTGCCTTCTTCATAAGCTATCCTCAAACATGTAAAGAATGAGATTGCAATTTTCATTGATGCATGAATTAATGTTTCTTACTGGTTTTTAACTTATTATTATTCAGGGAACCAGGCTCTGCTAATACCTAATGAAAAACAGAAATCATTTGAACACTTTGATATTAGAGCTACAAATTCAAGTTTTATGGGGAGACTAAACTTTATGTTTAATAATTTGGGGTTTACATGATTAAAGCTCTAAGGTCTCATCTAGTCAGATCTACCTCAAAATTGTACCAAATATTCTGAGATGTTTGTCAAATGCTAAAGATTTTAAGCAAGCTCTCAGGAAAACTAGGTAGAATGCTCCCAACATGAGTGTTGTTAATATGAAAAAGCAAAGGCTTTCTGGAAAAAGTAAATGTCATTATGCCCATTAATCTGACTTTGATCCCAGGAACCTACATGGTGTAAAGAAAGAATCAACTAACACAATTTGTACTCTTAAACACACACACACACACACACACACACTCACATACACACTAAATGAATCATTAAAAAAAGAAATTGGCCAGACAGACTAGAGATACATAACAAGGGGATATAGGATGGAATAAAGAGGAGATCTGATGAAATAGAAATATGGCTTAGCTTTAAAGAGCACATATTACTCTTACAGGGAACAGGGGCTCCCAGATCCCACATTGTTCTCACAACCATGAACAATTACAAGTCTAGAGGATTCAGGAAAATTTCTGTCTTCTAAAGTGACCTGGGAAGCATATGAAGCACATCCTTAAAAGCGAAACACTCATAAAATTAAAAAGGAAAGGGAAATAAATATTTTTAAAAATGAAAAAATAGAATATTGTAGAAAGTTGTCTGTAGGAATGTAAAAAATTTCTCTTCTCACAGTGTCTGTTCCTATGATAGAAATGGCCATAATGTTAGTAGAAGATTTTATTGATACTTATGCATCTATATTCCTACTTTACTTAAGCAACTCAACAGGAGAATGGTGTGGATCATAACAACCATTCACTGCATCTGGGCCATGGCAACTCTTCTTCTCTGACTGATCCCTTATGTAAGAGTCAGAAAGTTCTGAATACTAATATTTTTCAATTCATAGTTTCCTTATTTTCTACTTCTCTACATAACTGATTTACATGGTATCTGTCTCCTGGAGACCTAGATTTCATTTCCTAAAATGTCTCCTGGAAAGATAGGTGATAAAATTACCTAAACAATCCACAGGACACCATCTGTAGTCACTTCCATTCCTCAGTCCAATATATGCTTTATATACATTTTTATTAGTGAATGGATATCACAGAATGGCTCTTAATTTGACAACCTCATAATGCATATATACATTGAGAAAATGTCCACCTCTGCTACCCAGGGCCACCCTATTCTTAATACTTCATAAATGCCATGCCCCACATATCCTATTTTTCCAATCTGCAACTTTTGTGTGACTTCTAATGCCTCTATTGCCATAATCTTGTTTCTGTCTAGTCATATTGTAAAATTTTTGTTTCTGTTCTCTGTTTTATGAAAAGTGCTGTAAGACCCAAACCCTCAGTCTGTGTCTCTGAGTGAGACACTGAGATGCAAATCAATGCAAAAGAAAAAGGTTTATTTTCTGGCACATTAGTGTCTACCTTCAATTAGTCCCTCAAGGCAAATGACTAGAAGGCAACCCTGAAAGGCTATTACAAGCAGTTTTTATACTTTTTAGAGGCACAGATTATATCAGCAAGGTTATAGTACCATTCGAACTCTACCTGGGACTTTACAGAGGTTTAGGTGGATATCAGTCAGTACATTCTGTTGGGTTTTTTTTTTAAAGAATGTTTTTACTCAAGAATGTTCTTGTAGGTGGAACTTGGCCTAGCCTTGACCACAAGCAGAAGGGGGAAGCTGTAAGGAGGGTGTGGGACTGGAAAAAGTCCATAGAGTCCCTCATTCTCCCCTTTTTCTTATACACACTCCAATCCTGGAGCTACTCTTGGGGTCTTGGGTAACTAATTTATATTCTTCAGTTCCTATCCTCAGTGTCTCATATTGTTGGCTGAGGACCATCAGCTATACTGCTCCTATTCTCTCTTTTATGAAGGCTGTAAGCTTGTCCAATATGTGGAGTCCGAAGTTCAACAATAACAGGAGAACAATTAAGGGTCCTAACAAGGTGGATAGGATGGTGGTTAGCCAACGGGAGAAGTTAAACAAAGACTTGAACCAGCTCTGACTCTGTTCTCATTCTCTCTTCCACTTGGCTAGCCCTTCTCTCACCTGGCCATTGATACTTAACTACCCAAGGAATAGCCTCCAGTATGTGCTTCCCAATGTTTCACACCCCTGGGGTAGCACAGAAAAAGTGGTTGCCCCCACCACACAAACACTGATGGATGTGCTGCCATCTTCTCCCATCTCAGGGGCATACACATATGGGGGTTTCTCACAGGACACTCCTCAACTTTGGGTACCTGAACCCTAAGCCCCACCCTCCAAGGCCACTTCTGGGCTATAGTTTAGATTCGAAAGCCCCTCTTCCTCCACATTCAGGTAATCCTTCCCCTTGTGTCTCTAGGGTGAGGATATCCTAGGAGTCAAGGCCCACCATTAATTTACAGAGATTAAAGACAAGGTCCGGCCACCAGGTATAAGGTGGGTGTTCCTCTGTAGTGGACCAAGCTATATCCCCAGTGGCTGAGAGTACTTGCAAAGTCACTTTGGTAGGGTTGTGGGGTGTGCTGAGGCTCAATGCCAGAAGGAAGATATACCACAACCATTTCATGATTTCTCTGGCCTTGCAGAAGGATGGATGATCTTGAGCTGGAGGGAGTTGCTTGGGTGTCTGGCTGCTATCCAGTTGGCAACAGGCACAGGTCTGGTCTGATGTAAGTTACATGAACTCAGGAAACTACTCCATCCACTTTAAGGGCAGTTGGGATGGTCAACAATAACAGGAACAGCCCTCTATAATTTACTTCCAAGTTTTCAGCATGATGCCTCTTAACATATACCCAATCTCCAACTTGGTACTTATGTAGACTCTCTAGTGTACCTTTGTTATACTGGGCACTAAGTTTAGGCCACAGTTTTTGGTGGCTGATCTGGAAAGCTTACAGTCGAGCCATAAGATCCTTGTCAGCCTGAAAAATCACTCTGCAGGGGGTGGGAGGTGAGGAACTTGGGTCAAGGGTGTGGGGGTCCCATAAAGGATCTCAAAAGGAGTCAGGTTAAAATGGTAGGGGATGTTCGAGGCTTGGAACTGTGCTAGGATAAGGAGCACCACCCAGTTGGAGCCAGTCTCCAAGGACAATATAGTTAAGGTCTCTTTTAGGGTTGTGTTCATTCTTTCTACCTGCCCTGAGCTCTGGGGACAGTACACACAACGGAGCTTCCAATTCATCCCCAATATCTCTGCCAATCCCTGACTTACCTTAGAGACAAAAGCAGGACCATTGTCTGATCCAATTATCTTGGGTACTCCAAACCTTGGGGAAATTTCCTCTAATATCTTTTTGGCTACCATGGTAACAATTTCCTGATTGGTGGAGAAAGCCTCAACCCATCCAGACAAAGTATCTACAAACACTAGAATGTATTTGTAGCCATATTTTCCTGGCTTAACTTCTGTAAAATTGACATCCCAATATACTCCAGGCCATTCTCTCCTAGGTCTTTTGCCCTGTTTACTCTTGGTTGCATAAGCATTCTCTTGCTGGCATACCTTGCACTGTTCTACTATCTCTCTGGCCCAAAACTTGAGGTCCATTATATACACTTTAGATCCCTTAACTGCTTGAACAAGCTTTTCATCCCTTAAATGAGTCCATCTGTTCATTTGGCCTAGTAAGTCTTTTCCTTGCTTTCTAGGGAATATAGTTCTCTCTTCTTGTGTTGCTGGCTTCATCAAGACACCCAAGAGAGCCAAGATTTCCTGCTTGTTTTTTATTTCTTTTCCCTCTGATGTGAGCAGTCCTCTCTCTTGATATATAGCCCCATGGACATGGGCTGTGGCAAAGGTATACCTGCTATCTGTGTAGACGTTAATTTTCTGGCTGGCCACAAGTTCCAAGGTTTTGGTGAGGGCAACTAGTTCCACTTCCTGTGCCAATGTACTGGGGGTAGAGATTCAGACCAGATAACATTTGTTTCAACTACCATGGCAGCACCTATTTTTCTCTGATCTTTATGGAAAAAAACTGCTCCAGTCTGTAAACCAAGTAGCCTCAGCTCCCAGCAGGATTTGGTTGGAGAGGTATTTCCTCCACCCATGGACTTCTTCCAGAATTTCTTGACACTTGTGCTGTGGTGGCTGGAGGTCAGAATTGAGCAGCAAGGTGGCCAGATTGAGCTCAACAGATGGAAAAGGGGTGATTCAATCAGAGTTCAGAAGCAGAATCTGGTAGTGGGAGATCCTGGCATTCATCAGCCTGCTTTCAGGAGACCACTTTATCATGCTCTCCAGAGCATGTGGTGCAGCCATTGTCAATTTTTGTCCCAAAGTCAGTTAATCAGCATCTCAGACAAAGATGGGCACTGCTGCAACAATTCTAAGACATTGGGGTCACCCTGCCTCCACAAGATCCTACTTTTTGGCTAGGTAGGCTACTGATCTTTTCCAGGGGCCCAATTTCTGAGTCAAAACCCCTTTTGCAATTCCTCTATTTTCAGCCACATATGCCAGAAAGGGATTGGTGACATGAGGCACCCAAGTGCAGGGACAGACAGTAGGGCCACTTGATTCTATCAAATGCCTCTTGTTTCTCTTTTCCCCACTTAAATGGCCCATTACTCTTAGTGAATGGGTAGAGAGGGTCTGCTAATTCTGTAATCTCCAGAATCCACAGGCGGCAAACCCTGGCTGTGCCTAGGAATTCCTGCATCCACTTGGGGCCTAAAGGGGGATGGATGTGGACTATACTACAAAAGAGTTACTTATGGATTGGCCTCCAGATAGGGACTCAAGTACTGTTGAAGTGCTTCATCAAAGATGATGGGTGAGTTTTTGAATCCTTGGGTTAATCTAGTCCACATCAGCTGACCAGTGGTCCCATCCTCTAGGTCTTTTCATTCAAATGAAAAGTGTTCTTGACTTTGGGGTGCCGATGACAGGCAGAAGAAAGCATCTTTCAAGTCTAAGACTGTGTACCAAATTCTGGAAGGTAGCAAAGAACTCAAGGTAGAGGTTAGGCACAGTAGGGTAGCTGTCACTCACTCCATGATTTACCTCACTTAAGTCCTGGACTGGGTGGTAATCATTGTTGTCCAGCTTCTTAACTGGCAGGAGAAGTGTGTTCCAGGCTAAACAACACTTATGTAACATCCCATGCTGGAGGAGCCTGGAGATGTGTGGCTTAATTCCTTCTCATGCCTCTTGCGACATAGAATATTGTCTGAGAGACACTGGGGAAGCCTGCACCTTCAGTTCTATCCCCATGAGTGCATAACATTTTGTTTTGCCCATCATTGCCGCTTCCACCCAGGCTGATGGGAATGTTTCCAATCATCAAGTCAAGTCCTGGTTCTGAGTAAAGGTGGTTCAAATAATGTATACTCATCAGCTAGTCTGGTAGTCAAAACATGTATGGGCTTTCCTTTGGGGACAGTTATTGCAGCCCATCAGGCAGGAAGTGTATCTGGGCCCTCATCTTGGAAAGAAAGTCTTGCCCAACAGAGAGTAGGGACAATCTGTGATTACCATAAATGAATGGGATACCCAGCCCATCCCTAGGTCCACTGTTTTTCAGGTAGTCCATGAATATATTTTGGTGCCAGAAGCTTCTTTGACCCAAGATTTTTTCTTGGAAATGGGGACATCAGCTTGGAGGAGGACTGAATGTTGAGCCCCTGTGTCCACCAAAAATTGAGTGGGTTTCCCCTCCACTCTCAGAGTTACCCTGAGATCAGGGAGGGGTTCTGAATCCCATCTACTCTAATCACTGTCTTCATCCAGAGCCAACACTTCTGTAGTGTGGGCCCACTTTTTCCAAGGCTTTGAGCCTTCCTGCACCCCAGTGGCCCTTCCCTTTGCAATATGCACTTTGGTCCTTTTCACTGGGTTTTCTGTCTCTCTTTGGTTGAAGTCTCTCTTCTTTGCTTTCCCTAACTATTGTAGCCAAGATTCTCTGTAAATTAATTTCCTGTCACTTTCATTTTTCATCTCCCTTCCATTTTCTTCATTTTTCTTTTTCTGTTCCTTCTCTTGGGAGGAGACTAGGTACAGCTCATGTTTGTTCTTTGGTTGGTAATTCAGTCTTTAGGGTCCTCCAAGAATCCAGGCTAGTTGACTCTGTTGGTCTTGCTGTGGAGTCCTTGCATTCTTTTGGTCCCTCAGTCCTTCCCCTAACTCTTCCATAAGACTGTCTGATATCTATCCAATGTTTGGCTATAGGTCTCTACATCTCTTTCTATTGACTGTTGGATGGAGCCTCTCAGGGCAGTTATACGAGGTTCCTGTCTGAAATCATAACAGAGTTCCATTAATATTGTTCCATTAATATTTTACCCATGGAATGGCTCTCAATTTGGGCTAGTCATTGGTTTGCCATCCCTTTAGGCTCTGCTGCATGTTTGTCCCTGAATATCTTGTACTCAGGAAACAATTTGCATTGAAGGTTGTGTGGATGGGTTACTATTCTTATCCCTACACTGAGAGTCCTGCCTGGATACAGGACGTGGCCATTTCAGGGTCTGTAACCCTCACTGTTAGAAATCTCATGTAAAGTCACTACCATAAACTCCCTGGGGCTTTCCCCATCCCAGATATCAGGTACATTCTAGAGATGCCTCCTCCCTGCACACAACCCATTTCCCTTCTCTCTCTCTTGATCTCCCTACACCTGATACTCCTACCTCATTACCCAATCCATCCCCTCTCCCACCCAGTTCTCTCCCAAAATCTACCTCCAATATCTGTTTACTTTCCCCTTTGAGAAAGATTCAATCATCCTCACTTGTTCATTTCTTGCTATTTGGCTTCTTTGGGTCTGTGGGTTGTAGTGTGGCTATCATGTACTTCCTGGCTAATATCCATTTGTAAGAGAGTACATATAACACACGTCCTTTTGTGTCTGAATTATCTCACTCAAGATATTTTCTAGTTCCACCCATTTGCCTGTAAAACCCATGATGGCCTTGTTTTCAAAAGCTGAGAAGTATTTCCTTGGGTTAATCAACCATTTTCTTTATCTACTCTTCATTTCAGGGACACTTGTGTTGTTTCCAGTTTCTGGGTATTACAAAAAAGGTGCTATCAATATAATTGATCAAGTGTCCTTGTGGTATGGTTGGGCATCTTTTGGATACAGCCCCAGGAGTAGTGTATATGGCTTTAGAGTTAGAAATATTCCCTAGTTTTTGTGAAAACACCAAACTAATTTCCAGAGATGTAAAATTTGTATCCACACAAGCAATGGAAGAGCATTCTCCTTAATTCCATCACTAGTATTCTATATTGGTAAAGCTTGTGTCTGTAGTTCCTGTTTTTTTATACCCAGGATTCCCTTGGTTTGTTTTTCCTTTACTTCTATTTTTATTTTTAGAACTTGAGCAGTTTTGTTCATTTTTTTTCACCTGTTTATTTTTTCTGGGATGTCTTGCCATTCTTTAAGGTAAGTTTTCATCTACTTCCCTTATTTGTTTGTGTTTGCCTGAATTTCTTAAATATATAATTGTTTACTTTTTAAGTACCTCTATCATCTCTATAAATTTTTTTTAAAATCATTTTCTTGTGCTTCAGCTTTGTTAGAATATTCAGTGGTTGTTGGAGTAGGTTGTCTCTGGTGCTGCCATATTGTCCTGGCTGTTGTTGATTTTATTATCCTTGCCTATAGTTCTCTGGGCCTCAGATAATAATAGTTTTAGGTGTCAAGTTCTGATTTCATCTTTGGTGTATGGGTGTTTTTCACTTGGCTTTTATTTCCTTTTTTGTCTTCTAGCCTGAGTGATTTGTAGTTCTGATGACAAGCTAATCCTCATGTCCAGCAGGGTGTCTCCAATAGGCTTTGTGGTCTGCTGCCTCTAGGGTTTGGTTATTGGCATTGCCTCTGGGGTTCTGGAATTCTGGGGTTCTGGGAAGTGGTGTGACTTCTGGAGTTCAGTACTGGTATGGCCTCTGAATTGCATATATGAGTGTGGTGTCTTGTAGAGCAAGAGTTTCTGAAGTTCTGGTTACTGGTGTGTCCTCTGGTAGACTACAGTTCTTCTGTCAGTATTGTAGACCAGGAAATGGAAATCAGGGCATGCAGTGTTGTTGAGAGAAACAAGGCAGACTCTGAGGAAGCATTGGATGTGTGTGGGTAGGGTCTTACCTAGTGTTCTGAATGATTATGTGAACTCCAGTAGAGCTTCTATTTATTTGTCTAATTATTAATTAATTAATTAATTTATCATTTGTTTTATTTTATTTTTTGTGTCACTTTACTAATTTACTCCCAACCACACCAAACAACAACTACCTGTCAAACAACATTGTGCTGAGTTGTTAGAGCACAATGTTAAAAATCTGTAAGAGTCTCAGGCCAGTGGAGGTCAGCTGCTTCTTAAAGAATACCTACAGGAACATCATGGAAGACTGTAAGGGCTGAAGGAGCACAATGCCTTCTGTAATGTGGTTTTTAGATATTACAGGGAATTCAGACCCATAAAACCTCAGCAATATGACTGCCTAAATAAGACCTAAAACATGATAATACCAGTTGATAAAAAAATGAATAGGGGGATTTTACAAATCCCTATTCCTAGAAAATTAAATATCAGCAATCAAATGCTGCTGAGGATTTTCATTCTGGGATGTGCCCCTGACAGTTTATCCAATCCCAATATGAATGTAAGAACAACACTGAATTTACTCAGTGTGTGTGTGTGTGTGTGTGTGTGTGTGTGTGTGTGTTTCCTTGAATTTTCTACATAGTGAAGGATAAACTTGACCTCAGATCCTTCTATTTTTATCTCCTGATCTCCTAAGTATTTAGATTATATATGTCTGCCACTACACCACTTTTATGTGCTATTGAGTATTAAGCCCGAAGCTTCTACCATGCTAGGCAAGGATACAACTAAATAAACTAAATCTCTATGTATTTTCAGATTTTTTAACAGTTCTTTATTGTGTGTGTGTGTGTCTGTGTGTCTGTGTGTGTGTGTGTACGCATGTGTGCATAATGTTTAGCTGTGCCTCTATATATTTGTTATAATTTGCTGTAGGAGGATGCTTCTCTGATGATGGCTAATAAGACATTCATATATGAGTATAGTAGAATACAGTAGATAAAATAGTCATTTTATCACTATTTTTTGCTATACCAGTAGTATTTGATTTTATCCTAAATCTCTGGGCTATGTTCTTTTAGGTTCTTGGTCACATAAGTAGTGTCAAGTATGTGTTCCATCTCATAGACTGGGCTTTAAGTCAAATAAGACATTGATTGGTTACTCTCACAAGCTTTGTTTTTGTTTTTTCATTTAAACAAAGTCATTGACCATGTCTTTAGATCTTCAGTTTCAGGAGGTTTTTGGCCTGCCAAAGAGATAATTGTACACTCTACTCAGAGACATGAAAAGCAAGGCTTATTACAGCAACAAAAAAGTAAAAGTCTACTCCAGAGATGGTTGCAGTATGGAAATGTGAAAGGAAATCCCAGAGACATTGGAGTCAGCAGATCAACAAGTGAGCACCAAGACTATCCCCAGGAACTAGAAAGTATGTCAGTCCTTGGATGAAGTAGTTAAAGGTTACAGACACCACAGCTCATTTTCTGATAAAGAATGGAGACTGAAGTGGACATTCAATGAAATATGAAAATAAGAAAATAAAGTATACTTCTAAGATGGATCAACAAACCAACCAGAAAAGAGAATATCACTGAGTCTGACACCTTCGTAAGAAGGTTTTAGGAACATTGATAAAATGAAGGGCATATTCAAGAGAGTAATGTAACTCCTTTTGTCTTCCAAATCATGGCATATCAGCTTTCTCTTGTGGTGTATTTCTTCCCACAAACATCTTTAAAAACTCAGATGTGCAACGTTAATGATATTTCAATTAAGTTGAATCTTTTAAGGAAACAGTTCTTTCAAAATTTGCATGTTTATGGCCAGCTACATACTCTATCAAATGACAGGTCTTTGTTTCTGATGTAAAAAGAAACTAATCATGGCTTCAAGGATGTTTAGCCACAATGGTTCATTTTAAATGTGAGATAGAGTAAAAGGTTCCTTGATTACCCCATATCTAACTCTTTTGCTGACCAACCTCATTCACATCATTTTCATGTCTGATAGTCTGTTTTAGTCAATCTTTCTTAATACTTGAGGATTCATTAATTTTGCCTAATGAATTTTAATTGTTTTCAAAAACTAACTTCTACTCTGCCAGCTTTATTTTGACAACAAAATAGAAACAACTCAGGTTTGATTCACAAAGGAAGTGTCATATGTTATGGTATATTCACGCAGAAATAATTTAGCAAATGAACATAGTATATTTTTCACATAGAATAATATATATGGATAAATGTAATAAATATACAAACTGAAATAATTTTTATAATAAAAACAGCACAATGTTTGGCTCCCTCTGTATGTGAATGTGCAGTTAAGCAAAGTAACAAATGTAAAGAGACATGATGGATTTCATATACGGTAGAATTGAAACCTAACTAGAGAATACACTAGAAAGACATTGACCTTATGATAATGTACATTACTAGGATGGTTGCTTGGTTTATACCACTTATGCAATTTTTACTAACTAATAATTATTCACTTAAAGAATTTGCTTTTTAGTTTTTGTATATAGTATTAAAATTTTTGAATTCTAGATATTAATCAATTAGCAAAAATACTTAGAGACAAAGTTCATAATGGCTGCAAGTTCTCTATAATAAAATGTCCTTGAATGTAGAAGGCATTCTACACATTTACAAGAATGACTGTCTTAATTATGGCTTCTACTGTTGTGATAAATATCATGACTAAAACCAAGTTGGAGAGGAATGGGTTTACCTCATATTACATCTTGTAGTGCATTATTCAGGACATTGGGTCCAGAACTTTCAGACAAGAATTGATGCCCTCACTGAGAAGAGTTGCTTGCTGACTTGATTCTAAAGACATGCCTCAGCCTGCTTTATTTATACACTTCAGGACTACCAGCACAGTTGTGGGATTATATGGAATAGACTGGGTGTTCTTACAACAATCACTGATTAAGAAAATGCACACAGGCTTGCACAGAGGCCAGTCTTGTGAAGCATTTTCTAAATTAGCCAACACAAGTACAAAGTATAAATTCCATTAACCATCAATACGCTAAGGTACTTGAAAATCAGGAATTTGTGTTTCAAATGATATGAATATGGCCATCCAACCACAAAATATGTTGTCCAAATAGATCCAGTATAATTGCAAATGTCTTGACAGCTGAAGATTGGGTGAAGGGACATGAACAGAATTAAGTCATAAACTAAAAAGAATGATATAAAACTTTGCTGAATGTTAACCAAGGTAGAAGGCTAGAAATGAAAGAACATGATAGCTTCTAGAATCTCAAAAAGCAAGCAAATGGATTCCTCCTAAAACTCCAAGAAGGAACATAGCCCTGCTAATTCCTAGATTATAACTCAGTGAAATCATATTGTATTTATTACATTCAAAATTAGAATATTAAAATTGTTCAAAGCCACTGACTGTCAGAAACTTCTTATAGCATGAGAAGAGAACAAATAGAGTGAGTTATTAAGTAGAGGGATCCACTCTATCCTTGAACTCTCAGAAACTGAGTCTATGCATTCTGGCTTGCATTCTGCTTAAAGTACATTTATAATTCTTCAACAAAAAAAAACAAAATATGAATGAAATCTTTCAGTTGGTATTAAGATGTAACCTTCCTCAGGCTGGGTCAACTTGCCAACAGAAGATTATGTGGGTCATTTGTACTACGCTGAGGTGTAACTGAAATCTTATTTGGTATTCAGATGGATTTGTGGAGTGTGTGTGTGTGTGTGTGTGTGTGTGTGTGTGTGTGTGTGTAAACAGAAGTCTAGAGATAATTTAGTTTGGAAATTTCAAGAAAATACTCCACCTGCAAACTCTATAGAACACTAAATTCCCAAAGTTCATGTTTCATTTGGTGATTCTATAACATATTCTAAACATTTCCATTTGTTTATCTGAGTTTTAATTCTTTAAATCTATCTCTCCTAACTCTTTGGTTCTCAGTTTGAAGAACAAGGCTGAGTCATTCACTTCTTTAATATCTATACCTTAATGTCTCTGTCTGCTTATTTAATATAAAATTGGTGTATGTCTGAGTGACAAACAAAAGTCATAGACACTAATAATTTGCATCTCCAAAAACTAAGAGACTAAGGGTAGGTGGATATTACAGAGTGCTTTTATAGGAAATGGAAAATGTAACAAGCTAATTGGAAAAATCTCTAGAAACCTGAATTCACAGCTCTAGTGAACACAGGTTTAAAAAAAAACCTTAATAATAATGGGAAATCTTATATTTTGACCCCACAGTGGATTTACCATTCCTCTCATCTTCCCATGTCCATTCATATAAGAGTAGATCTATATCCCACCATAATCATCATTCCCTTAGATATACACCTAAATACCTGGCTTTTCCACTTTATGCTCTTTTGCTAGTAAACTCTTTATCACAGCTAAGCACATAACTCTCTACCTTCTCTAAAATTGCATAAGCAGTAACATATGAAAAGAATAGTACAGGATTACCCAAAGTAGTCTTACTCAGTTCCACTGGAAAATGTAGGAAGAGGTGAGGTTTCATAGGAATACAATATAAATTTTGATAGATGCTAGAGAAAAATGTCATAATTGTGTGAGTTGGATACTTACTATACCGAATTAATTGCCTATGTCAGTTTCAAATTACTATATGAAAGCTACCTTAGGTTTTATCTTATGTTATTGTGTTTTGGATAACAAATAGAAAAAGAATTTAAACTGTGTACTAAGGACATTAAGCTGAAGTTGAATTCTGGAACTGTCACATGTGGGATACATCCTCTTCTGAACACATTTATAATATACTCCCAAAGCTAAACATTTTAACAGATTTTTTTCCTTCTTGATCCCTAAACTCTAGGGAAATAGAGATTAGAATGTGTAATCATAAAAGTTAGTCAGTAAATTCCTCAATGTAGTATGCTATACTCAGTACTGTCTCCAAGTCATAGCACTACATTTTCACTCTCTTGATCCAGTGGGGTGTTCCCCCAACTACATCACAATAATTACATAAGTAGTATTTAGTTTTCAATAAGCACCTCAAATGTTTTATTCAAGATCTATTTAAGACTAATTGTTTATCATTATTTTGAACAGAAAATAATTTAACTCATTTAACTAGATATTGAAATATTATTGTAAAAGCATAGAGATTATAAATAGTATTTAAAAGACTTTAATCAAACTCTCAATTTCAAAGCTTGCCTGCTACAGAGGATGAGAAATGTGAGCTCTGCTTTTTCTAATGCTTCAGAAATTCAAGTGTGATCTTGAAGATTGAGAAACACTTCAAAAAATTAAGTAAAAAACATCATCATGGCGTAGCCTTTTGGCTAAGGTCAAATATAACATCTGTTCTTAGCAGATGAAATAGAACATATCTTGTTATCTTGACATTTTATTTATATATATATATATATATATATATATATATATGTATGTATATATATGGATTAATCTAATGCTTACATTTTTATTAAACATACTAATCACGTTTGAAAATTTATATTTTTTAATAGGTAAACACCAAACATTAATTTACAAAACTGAAAACTGGAGTGGTTTAGGAGAAGCATGTCATATATTGTGAAAGTAAGGGAACTGGATATAAGAAGCTAAGAATTTCCAGTTCTAGGATGTGTGAATGCAGAAGAATGCAAAAATGTATTCATACCTGTAACCCTAAATAAAACTCAACTCCAAATACACTAAAGAACTCACCATAAAACCAAATACATGAATTAATATCAATAATAAATAAATGGAACCTCATAAAACTTAAAAGTTCTATATGGTAAAGGACAATGCCATTCAGAGGCAGCTTACAGAACAGGAAAAGTTTTATCAACTCCATATCAGACAGAGGACAAATATTCAAAATATACAAAGAACTCAAGAAAAGAGATGTAAAAAAAAACCTGAATAACCCTGAATAATCCAATTTAAAAGTGGGATACAGATCTAAACAGAAAAATCTCAATAGAGAAAACTCAAAAGCATGAGAAACACTTTAAGAAGTGTTCAACATCCTTAGCCATCATCAAAATACAAATCCAACTAATTTGAGATTCCATCTTAAACATGTCAGAATGACTAATATCAATAACACAGATACAGTTCATGCCAGTGAGGATGTGGAATAAGGAGAATAACCATTCATTGCTGATGGGTATGCAAACTTGTACAACCACTATGAAAATCAATATGGCAGTTTTGTTATGGAAAATATTTAATCTCAATCAGGGGTTTCTACATTACCTTTGATCATTCAGTTTCCATATAAAAGATACACACAACCTTTGTATTTATAACAAGCCTTAATCAACACTAGTGCTTGATAGATATCTAACCTCTATTCTACTAAAATCTATTTTCTATAAATAACCCCATCATTATTTACTATGTTTAATCTCATCTGCTATTAATTCCACATGGCCAGCACTTATGGCCATGCTTTCTTAACTGCTCAGCCATGGTACCTTTCCTCTCTTCCTCTCTCTCTCTCTCTCTCTCTCTCTCTCTCTCT
>NW_021604629.1:1030633-1092381 GCF_004785775.1 Grammomys surdaster | reverse complement strand
TAATCTCAGGAACCCAAAACCCTAACTATCTCTCTTCTGCCCAGCTATTGGCTATATGGACATTTATTCACTAATAAGGGAAAACTAGGGGAGCAAAAAGGTTACATAGGTTATAAAGGTTACATCTGTATGTGCAGACTCTCAACCCTGGAAGCAACCAGGACTAGGAGGCCAGCACTTATCATTACAATGCATATCAAAAGATCAAACCTCAATAGCAGTTCCTCAGAAAGATGGGAATTACTCAACCACCAAATCCAGCTATAATATTCGTGAGCATGTAGCCAAATGATCCTTTACCCTATCACAAGGACACTTGCTCAAATATGTTCAATGCTGTTTTATTCATAGTAGATAGAAATTAGAAACAACCTAGATGCCCCTCTACAGAAAAATGGATAAAGAAGATGTAGGACACAGTGGTGTATTACTTAGTTGTTCAAAAAAAAATGACGTCGTGAAATTTACCAGCAAATAGAAGTAAAGAAAACCATCCCAAGTAAGGTAGCCCAGGACTAGAAAGATAAAAAGGTACGTATTCTCTGTGCATATTAGTCATTAAATGCATAATAACCAACCTATCATAATAAATAGTAAAGGAGTCTGAGGCACAGCTGGCCATTTCTTGTAACCAAAGTTTCCAGTGTCAGGACTAAGTTACATACAGTCGAGTTTTTTCCCATAGGATAGCAAAGAAATTCACAATTAACAGAGGTTGTTGTGAAGGCAATTTGCTCATCACAAACTGACAGCAAGGCCACACAAAACATTGAACATGGACAGCTTTGGCTGGTTCTTATGCAGAGTCATCTCTGCTGTGTTCTAGTTTCTTTGGTATGGGAAGTAACTCTATAGGCTGCCAAAAGAGAAGGACATACACTGACACAGCCAAAAACTTTTGATAAACAATACATAAATAAGTGCAAAATATGATAGAAACTTGTAATACAGAGCCTGTGGGAGTAGGCAACAAATGTCTGATTTTATTTAAGGCCCATTCCATGACATCAAACCCATACCTGAGAGTTTTTGGATGACAAAGAACCAGAGATTACATAGCCCATGGACCTAGGATAAAACTAAATACTACTGATCTAAAAAAAAAAAAAGAATACTGATAAAATGACAATGGTACTTATAAATCAGTGTCTTATAAAACCATCAGCAGAAAGACTTTCTCCTGCAGCAGATGTTGACAAATACAGCCACTCACAACCAGACATTAAACTCAGAAAATTTGCAAAACACGGCTTTAAATGGGATGTCCTCATCCAACTTCCACTCGAAGCCCAGGGTACCCTTCAAAAGAAGAAGTGGTAGGATTATAGGATCCAGAGAGGATAGAGGACATCAGAAGAATAAAGTCCACTAAAACAATTAAACAAAGCTGGTATGAACTCACAGGAACTGTAGCAATAACCACAGGGTCTGACTGAGTGTGAAATAGGTCCTATACATAAATATTATAGAATTAAGTTTAGTATTTTTAATGGGATTCCTGAGTCTGTTATAAGGTGGGTTTTTGATTCTTGTGTCTTCTCTTTGGGCTTTTCCCCCCATTGGTTTGTGTTGTCCAACATCAATGTAATAAATTTTATCTTATTGTATTTTATTTTCTTATGTTTTGTTGTTATCTCTTAGAAGCCTACTCATTCCTAATGAGAGAAAAAAAAGACTGGATCATGATAGAACAGGAAGGGAGGAGGA
This sequence comes from Grammomys surdaster, assembly GCF_004785775.1. NCBI lineage: Eukaryota > Metazoa > Chordata > Mammalia > Rodentia > Muridae > Grammomys > Grammomys surdaster. The sequence continues at coordinate 1,090,674 of NW_021604629.1, read as the reverse complement.
ACTGGGGAGTATAGAGGAAGGGAAACTGTAACCAGAATATAATGTACATAATATAATGTATGAAAATATACTGTATGAGAAATCTCCTAAAATATAAAATAAAGGCCATCCTAATGAAGCTTTCAAGGGAAAGTGAGACCGAGATCACCCTCTTTTCTCATCAAACAAAGCTTCCAGTACCAGGACTGAGATACATAATATAATGTATGAGAAAATATTATATTGAGAAGACCAAAGAAATAAACTGTTTGAAAGATACTGCAGAAGTACATGGTAAATCCCATGACTAAAACAGCCCAAGAAAACTGAACCTCTACATCATCATCTTCACAAGAGTGAGATCACCTCAATTATACCCAGGAATGTGGGACTGCGTAAGGGTATCCTGGGTCATGGTTGAGCAGGTGCCTAGAACTCCAAGACTCTGTAGACTCTGTGTGTGATTCTGTGTGAGAACCGGCAGGAGTTAGGCGCCCCCAGAATCCAGGATCCTGAAAAGCAGTCACAGTCTCCATAGAATTACATAGGCCAGGCTATAGGCCTCAGGCCCTAGGGATTTACATATTAATGAAGGCCAGAGAGCAGAGCAAATTAAACATGTCTCCCCCAGATCTTCCCCCAATCTTCTCTCCTTCTCCCTCTCTATATAACTCAGGGCTGCCCTGAGTTTTGGGGGGTACGCCTAGATCCATCTATCATCCGCCATGACAATAAACCTTTTTGGAACCAAGGATTTCCTCGTGTTATTGGGGCCTGCCGCCACCAAAACCTCCAACCCGCTGGAACCATTAGACTCCTCCCGAATGTGGGACCCGCCACAGCATAGAAGCCACTCTGGGGGCCCCACCACTGTGGCGGCCTCTAAATTTTCTCCACATTTTGGCGCATCCAACATGGGGCACAGACACCCACAGACTTCAAGAACCGGGCCACCCCAGTCTGCTACAGAACACAGCCGAGCTTCCCGTCCTGCTTGTCCAGTGCTGTGAGGAATCGACTCAGTGAAGATTCCGAACTTCTCCCATGCTGACTAAAGCTACAGCTGCTTAATCTCTCACTTGGAAGATCTCTGCATTCCAGCCACAAGGACCCACATCTTCATGCAAGCTGGCCAGGCCGCCGAGTCTGCTAAACAAGTACAGTCTCTCCCACAGGTGCTGGCAGGGACTCGTTCTTCTTCCCCTATCCCTCTCCTTTTCTCGGCTGTGGGTTATCCAACGTGAACCCACATGCCCCAGTCTCAGTCCTGAGACCAATTGGTCCCTGACTGCCTCAGAGCACAGGGATCCCCAATCCCTTTCATTTTTCTCGACAGTGGGTTGTCTGACGTGAGCCCACATGCCCCTGTCTCGGTCCTGAGAACCAAAGACTTGAGACCAGTCCATCTCTGGCCAACTTCTGGCCCGGAGATCCCCAGTCCAAGAGCTCTACACCCCCGTGGAACCTGAGTGAAAATTCCCCATGCTGGGTGGGGCTTCACCACGCTTGCCTGGTGTTACAGAGAATAAACTCAGCCAAGATCCCGTGTGCTCCTGCCATGCTGAGTTACAATCCCAGCGTACTGTGTTACGGCAGACACACGGACCCACAACACAACAGAGATTCATGCCCACAAGTGCCTGTAACAATAGGGCTGGCTCCCTGTTTACCCCCTCCCCCACTTCACCTTCTAGGTCATTTGCGGCCAGCTATAGCCCAGCTGGCTTGCCTGATAGCAGAGGGTCTGAGACTCAATCTACACCCCTTTGCCTCTGTTTACCTTACAGTTTCTTTCTCACAACTAAAAACTCCAGGCTGAGCCTAGAGAAAGTGCCACTGCCTGTCCTCCCCTCCCCCTCTGACTGAGAACAGCAAGCTGCTGACCCTAGGTGCTAGCCTCTAGGTGTCTTCCCCACCATGGCTCAGCTTTACATAGCCTTTTTTTCCTTCCGACTCTGCTATCAAACTTCTTTGTTTCTCACTTTAAAAGTTAGCCTTTCTTTTCTCTAAGAAAAACAAGGAATGAATGCCCTGGCTTCTAACAAGCCCCCTCCCCCACTGATTTTAAACCCTTCATTAATAATTTTCTCCCAAACAGGGTTACCTACAACAGTGCTCGTGCTTTTCTACCCAAAATTTTTCGCTTTTTGTTTAAATATTTCCTTTTCTCTCTAATACTCGTGATATATGTCCAACACTTTCTTCTACTCTTTAAAAAAAATTTTCTTCTTCAAGGTTTGAAAGTCATCCAAATTTACTTCCACAGGTTAAATCAACAAGCTGATCAACACCTTTCAGCTTTTAATTAACAACTAATTTTCCTTCACAGACAAACTGTGGATGTCTACCAAGATATTATTAACACAATGTTTTCTCCTTCAGCCATCCAATTTCCTCAAACACCTTTGGCTTTCCAGGAGCGACTTCATACTTAATATCCAGGATTTCCAGACATCTCCCTGCTGGAGATGCTGCTTCCCTGTGATTATACCCACAGATCCAACAGAGACAAGCTGCCTACATCTCGTCAGACCACAGACTCCAAAGACTTTTTTTGAAAAGTAAAGGGGAGGAGATGTGGGACTGCATAAGTGTATCCTGGGTCATGGTGGAGCAGGTGCCTAGAACCCCGAGACTCTGCAGACTCTGTGTGATTCTGCATGAGAACTGGCAGGAGTTTGGCACCCCCAGAATCCAGGATCCTGAAAAGCAGTCACAGTCTCCATAGAATTACATAGGCCAGGCTATAGGCCTCAGGCCCTAGGGATTTACATACTAATGAAGGCCAAAAGGCAGAGCAAATTAAACATGCCTCCCCCAGATCCTCCCCCAGTCTTCCCCCTTTCTCCCTCCCTATATAGCTCAGGACTGCCCTGAGTTTTGGGGGGTACACCTAGATCCATCTATCATCCGCCATGACAATAAACCTTTTTGGAACCAAGGACTTCCTCGTGATATTGGGGCCTGCCACCGCCAAAGCTTCCAGGCCACTGGAACCATAAGATTCCTCCCGAATGTGGGACCCACCACAGCCTAGAAGCCACTCTGGGGGCCCCACCGCTGTGGCAGCCTCTAAATTTTCACCACACAGGAGCATGTCCTTAAGGGCTCATTAAGGCATTGAGCTCAACAGAATGTTAAAAAGAAAATCTCTGCTTTGATAGAAAACAGGGAATTTGAGTAATCTCTTAAGTTGGCTGGATATGATACCACAATCAGAATCCTGTTCATAACATAGCTATCTAACCACCCATCCCTCTTCCTTAAAGCTGTTCATTTCTATAAAATATAAGGTCATATCTTTCAGGTTAAGATCATGAATTGCCATTATATATTTTCTGCTAAATCCCATGTTTCATTAATTTATTATTTATTCTATTTAGATACAAATATCAGCCATCTTCCTGCAATTCCCCTCTCCCACTGGTACATCACAGATCTCCCACTGGTACATCAAGTCACTGCAGGATTAAGCACATCCTCTCATACTCAGGCCATACAAGGCAGCCCAGTTATGAGAACAGGATTAACAGGCAGGCAACATATTCAGGGACAGCCCTCAGTCCAGTTGTTCTGGAAACACCATGACTACCAAGCTGCACAGGGGCCTAGGTTCAGCCTATACTTGCCCATGGAATGTGTCTCAATTTGGGCCAGTCATTGGTTGGCCATTCTCTCAGTCCTGTTCCATCTTTGTTCCTATATATAAGAGGGACACATTTTGAGTCAAATTCCGATGGGACTCAGCATGTGTCTGTCTCTATTATTCCATCTTTATATTTTTTATATCTTATTATATTTACTGCTTACTTATTCATTTTACATCCATCTCACTTCCTCCCTCTCAGTCACCCCTCACATATTTCTTATCCCTTCCCCATCTCCTTCCTCTCTGAGTGAGTGTGGGGGCCCCTCTGGGTATCCCTGAACCCTGGTTTTTAAAGTCTCTAGGATGTTAGGTGCTTCCTCTCTCACTGAGGCAAGACAAATCAGCCCTCTACAAGAACATATCCTACATACAGCAAGAGCTTTAGAGACAGCCCCTGTTCCAGTTGTTCAGAACCCACAGGGAGACTGATCTGCACATCTACTCCAAATATCTGGAAATGGTTAGGTCCACCCCATGTACATTCTTTGGTTGATGATTTAGTCTCTGAGATCCCCAAGAGTCCACGTTAGTTGACTCTTTTGACATTTCCATACAATTCCTATGATCTGAAGCCTGCAATCCTTACTCCTGTTCTTCTATGAGTCTTCAAGCTTCATCTTCTGTTTGGATGTGAGTGTCTGCATCTATATGTGTCAGCCAGTGTTTGGAGCCTCTCAGAGAACAACCATACTAGACTCCTGTCTGCAAGCATAACAGAGTATTATTAATATTGTCAGGGATAGGTGCTTGTCTATAGGATGGGTCTCAAGTTGTGCTGGTTATTGGTTGGCCTTTCCCTCAGTATTGGCTCAATCCCCAAACCCCAATCCCCAATCCCTGTATTTCTTGTAGACGGGATAAGTTTTGTGTCAAAAGATTTGTAGGTGGGTTGGTGTCCCTATCACTCCATTGGGTTCTAGCCTGGGATAGGAAGCAGCCTTACCAGGCTTTATATCTCCAATGCTGTGAGTCACAGATAAGGACACCCTCATAGAATCTTGGGTCCCTTCCCTATTCCAGGTCCCCATCTCCCCTTGGAGATGCTCTCTACCTTCTTCCTCTATCAGTTGCAAATTTCTATTCATTCTCAAGGCCATCATGCCATTTCTCCTGTCCCTTCTTGAACCCATTCCCAAACCCCTCACAATCCCCCTCCCACTTAGTTCCCTCCATCCACCTACATTTTAATACCATCCTATTTCCCCTTCCAAGAGAGACTCAAACATCCTTGCTAGTGCTCTCTTCTTCCTGTCCAGCTTCCTTGAGTCTGTAGAGTATAGTGGATATCCATTATTTTGTGGCTAATATCCACTAATAAGTTAATACACACCCTGCATATCCTTTGGGGACTCGGTTATCTCACTGATGATGCTACTCTCAAGTGTCACTCATTTCCCTGCAAAATTCATGATATCCTTATTTTTAATTGCTGAATAGGATTCAATTCAATTATGTACATGTACAACATAGGTTTTTTTTTTTAATCCTTTCTTCAATTGAGGGACATTTATACTGTTTCCAGTTTCTGGCTATTATGAATAAAGCTTCTATGAACATAGTAGAGCATGTGTCTTTGTGGGATAGTGTAGCACCTTTGTGGGACCATGAAAGGATAGCTTGGTTTCTGGTGGAACACTGGCTAGAGATGACTGGAGACTCAACAGGAATCCCTGCAAGGGATGACATGCTTTTCTCCACTCTCCCGGACTCCAGGCTCCTGACACAAAGCCAAAGACCACCATTAATCAGCACCTTTCAGTCATGTAGGGCAACGCCCCTAACAGCCACTCCATAGGTAGAGGGTGTGACTATAGGCCACAGAGCCTCAATACATCTCCATATTAATGAGATACCTAAAGGCCAGAGGGCATAGCCAATTAAGCATTTCTTCCCAGACCCTCCTCTTACAAATGGTATTTAACCTCAGGCCCACCCTGGGGGTATGGGGTACAGCTTCATCCACTTTTTGCCATGACAATAAACCTTTTAAAACCTTGAACTTCCTCGTGCCTTTGAGGCCTGCTGTGAAGGACCATGGAGAAGGTCTTTGACTGCCAAGCCGCTGTCTATTCTCCTATGGAGGACCTCTCTGTGTTCCTGCCACAGAGCCCTGTTAATTCAAGCAATCTAGCTGAGCCAGCCTTGATCCAGCCAATTGAGTAGCAGTGACCAAGAGTATCATTACCACTCAGGGTGCTGCCAAAGCTTCTCTCCCTCTTGCCCTTCTCAGCTGCAGGCCAGTCCAGCCTGCATGGCTCCAGTCTCAACTCTTCCCTGGTTCCCAGAAGCACCTGGGAGCCCAGAATTTTGAGACCAGTCAATCCTCACATGCTTTTTTGTCCAGGGGACCCCATCCAAGAGGTCTGTCCCCTCTGGACTTCAGGCTGAGACTTCTCCATGCCTGGGTGGAGCCCTGTGGCTTCTCATAGCCCAGAATCCACCCAGTGCTGCGTGGAGTGAATTCAGTCAAATTCCCATGCTTCTGCTCCCTGAGCCACAATTCCAGTCGCCTGCGGAAAAAGACACCAGGATCCATAACTCAGCCCAACAAGACCCATACCCACGCACAAGCTACAGCCCGAACATCTTTTTTTGTTGTTGGTGGTAGTTTTTCAAGACAAGGTTTCTCTGTGTAGCCCTGGCTGTCCTGGAACTCACTCTCTAGACCAAGCTGGCCTGGAACTCAACAATCTGCCTGCCTCTGCTCCCAAGTGCTGGGATTATGTCGTTACCCACTCCAACCTGCAGAATGAAATGGCGACACACGGAGCACTTCTCGAAGCTGTTTATTCAGGAACCCTGTCTTCTTCTCCAATGGCCCAATGGCCCTCTCTCCATCTGCCCTTAAATCTCCTGCCTGCACCACTCAGATTCTGCCATGAATGTGTTCTCAATTGGCTTGGTGCAGTGCTCGGTAGATGGTCTGATCTTATGTAGCAGCGAGCCTGTGCAGTGCTTTCCAAGGGTGTATGAGGAAGTCAGGTACCATTTTTGATTGGCCGCTATACCCACTCCTCACAATTCCCCCTTTTATTTAATTTTGGCAGAGAGAATGCCTGTCTTAGGTTGCCCCTTGCGACAATGCTCCTTTCCCCATCATCGGGAGTCAAACAGCTCTGGTTTGGTCCCTGTCTTAGGTTGGTAACACGTCCAAGGAGTCTTACCCATCTCTGACTACTTCTCTAGCATGCCGAGCCACACTTCAGGAGATTGACCCATCTCCACCGCTGCAAATGCTTGCACCATCAAGGCCTGAATCTTAGCCTGTCGAGCTCTCATGTTACACATGCACCAGAATGCTAGGCAACTGGTGAGGAGCAGGCACAGAGCCACCCCCCCAATTCCACCCCACTCCTTCAGATGAGACATTGCTTGAAGTGTCTAGTTGGTCATTCCAGCAGCAAGGGAGGCATCTACACGAGTAGAATTAATATGCACGATGGACTGGCGTAGGTCTCTCATCAAGGCATCAAATTCATCTGACCAATTACCTACAAGATACTGGGAAAGGGCTTTAGACAAATTACCTGCTCTGCTAAAATTTTGAAAGGGCACAGAGGTCACACAAAGTTCCGAATATTTCCACTGGATCCGAATTGAGCTAATTCCATCAATATATCCACCTGTTCCTGTACCAAATCCACTCTCTGATTAAGAAGCAGAATGCCTGCTTTCAATTGAATATTTACCTGTCTTTGAATATCCAATGCCTCTGCAACTCCTGCAGACAAATCATTTAGGGTGGCTGCTGACTGATCCGTTGTAGCCAAAGCAACAGCAGCTGCCGTGGCAGCAGTAGCAGACACAGCAATAGCTGCAATTATTGCTGCAGTAATGCCAAAATCTCTCTTTGATCTAAACAAGGTGATGGCCAATGGGGCTTCAACAGGCCACGGAATATAACGAGGCATTCTGGCAACAACACCCAGAGTAAACTTACTTGCATCCCAACAGGTGGCATAAAAGCAGGTTTGATTACTACCTTGCAAATAACTATCATTATAACTACCATTATATAATATAAAAACAAAAGAAGGCCACACACACACCGGTGTAGGCCCATAACTAACATTTTGACCAATACTTAATAACCCCACATAATTTTCAAAACTATCACTATTATTCCAACTAAAACAAGCATTACCCATCCCTCCCCCTAATAACATACTCATAACAGAAATATCAGTACAACTACCATTAACCCCACACATCATCCACAAATCAAAAGGATTACTATGCATTACTTGGGATGGATTTTGATATGTGCAATTATACCCTGAAAAAGAGGCATTATGACCAGTACCAATATATGGAGAGGAAAAGGCTTTGGATAAACCGATAGAATACCTCACCTATACTCATCACCCTGATTCAGGGGAAGACTCATCCAAAATATTGAATACATTGCTGTATGCCCAAAATAGCCAATTGAGCCACAGCTGTAGGATAATAGGTTAATCTTTTAGCTGGAGAAATTTTTGGATGAATCCAAAGCAAAGGAGCTCCTTGCCACAATACCCCAATAGGTTGACACTCAGTAGGCAAGATGCATAATAAAATTGCTTGGGATTCATCTCTAAGCTTTAAAGCTGCTTTCTGCATGCTCTCCTCTACCAATTGTAAAGCTATTTTAGCTTCAGCAGTAAGCTTTCTGGGAGAATTTAAATCGGGGTCACCAGGCAAGGCATCATACAATGATTGCAATTGTTTATTAGACAAACCAAGATAAGGTCTAACCCATTGGATATCTCCCAATTAATTTTTTGTGCCAATTTCACACTGAAATAACACATTAGATATACTGATAGATTAAGTTTAAAAGGTACTAAAATGACCTTCCTCTATTTCTTGTTAGCTTTTAATGTGGTTTTTACTAGAAAATATAAAATTATACAGTCTACATTTTATCTATTAAATGGCACTGTTTAAGAACACAGACCTTTAATTAGGTTGATTGATACCATAAGCAAACCTCTATGACAGCACACATACAGGGAATTTCTCAAGAGCAATATAGGCTAGATTAGAATCTTTGCAGCTTTTACCAATTATGATTCTGTGTTCTTATTAATTCAGTAATTACAGATTACACTTGAAAAAATGTATGAATGAGTTGGTTCACTTTATATGGACCTTGGTAGTTAATTTCAGTTACAAATGGCAAAATGTTAGTTCTATATAAACCAAAGTGGTCAAATTAACACAAGCACTATTCAGTCTTCAAAGATAGCCCTAAACTCATAGTTGCTGATGTATAGAATTTCCACAGTAGATAATCTATCATTCAATCATTTTCTTATCTGCACACTCAAGTCAAAAACCTTTAAAACAAAGGAAGCAATAGCAGTCCAACTGGAACAAGCAGCCACTGAGATGTGAACACTGAGTGACATCATTGTAGACTTAAAATGTTTACCAGTCAAACACTATCCTTATATGCTTCCCTCCTCAGATGCAGATGTTTGTATTTTTAAGTAAAGAAAATTGAATTTTAAACATTTGCAAATAAACTACACAGAGACCTGTCTTTTTTACCCCAGAAACAAAGTTTCCCTATGTAGCCCTTTTTGGTCCGATCCCCTTCTTTTTCAACAAACTCCGAAGAGCTTGGCTCACATTACTTGAAGACGATGAGTTCACCATGGTGCTTGGGGTGACTTGTCCCACAACTGGGAACCTTATTGTCTCTTTACCGAGAACTTGTCCTTGTCCCATTTACCTGGGAACTTACCAGCTAGCTGCCCTGACTGCAACGAGTTCTGAGCTTCCCCATACAGGCCACCACTTCTTGCTACCCACTCCGACCCGTGGAATGAAACTGCAACACACGGAGCTCTTCTCAAAGCCATTTATTCAGGAACCCTGTCTTCTTCTCCAATGGCCCAATGGCCTTCTCTCCGTCTGCCCTTAAACCTCCTGCCTGCACCACTCAGATTCTGCCATGAGTGCATTCTCAATTGGCTCAGTGCAGTGCTCGTTAGATGGTCTGATCTTACATAGCAGCGAGTCTGTGCAGTGCTAACTGCAGACGGGGTTTTCCAAGGGTGTATGAGGAAGTCAGGCACCATTTTTGATTGGCCACCGTACCCACTCCTCACAGGATTAAAGGCATGTGCCACCACTGCCTGGTTTGGTGTAGGATCTTTTGGAAATATGCCAAGGAATGGTATAGCTGGGTCTTGAGGTAGAAATACTCCACTTTGTTTTATTTTGCTTTTTTTTATTTGAAAAGAAAAAAAGCCAAACAGACTTCCAAAGTGGCTGAACAAGTTGACACTCCCACCAACAATGGAGTTCCCCTTTCTCCGTATCCTTTACAGCATGTGCTATCACCTGAGTTTTTTATCTTATCATTCTGACGGGTATAAAATGGAATCTCAGACTTCTTTTGATTTACATTCCCTTAATGACTACGGACTTTGAATTGTAGACATACATTTTTGAAACCTACTTTTAATAAAGGTTCAACCTCTCCTCTAGCCCACCCACCCCTGACCAAAAGTAGTGGAAGAGAAAAGTTATTAGAATATGGGAGAAGTGGACCTATTTAGCAACAGTTCTTTGGGGATGAGCTTAATCTTCTCTGTCAGCAGTTCGGTCCTATAGCAAACAACTGGTAAAAATCAGCAGCTACAGACAAATCTTCTAGGCAGGCAGACACCACACAGGAACCAACAGCTATAGTTCAATCCTGACAAAACTACAAAGCTCTCCAACTGGCCCCAGTTGAGGCCGTGGAAGCTGGAAGCTGCCATAGCAACCTCATAAGCAGTTCTTTGGTGATTTTTTCTCAATGTCAGTGTTACCAAAAGTGGAGCTCAACAACACTATGCAAGGCGAACCAATACATGTATGTAGTTAACAAAAAATAGCAAGGCAAAGCAAACCAAATCAATGTTCTGCTCTTCCTCCCACTGACTATGGGGTCATATTTATTCTCCTTCATTATGCATTCCTTCATGTGTCCTCTATAGAAAAATATCCTTTCACCTGTATCTGTTTGAGGAAAACATTGTTTCACATGTCTGCTTTAGCAAGGAAGACACCCTTTCACCTGCATGCTCCAGCAAAACATCATTTAACATAACTGACTTTCCAAACAAACCAGAAGTTTCCACTTTGTTGAATATCTCTTTTTCAATTAATTATTTTATTTATTTGCATGCCAAATGTTGTCTCCCTCTGGATCCCCCCTATCAGAGTTCTTGAACCTATTCCCCACCCCTTCACCTCTGAAAGGAAGCCACCCCAAGGGTCATACTTATTCTCTGGAGCATCATGTCTCTACAAGATTAGGAGCATCTTCTCCTTCTGAGGCCACACAAAGCCATCAGTTCTCTACTACATATGTGCTGGGAGCCTCAGACCAGCCCATGTGTGCTAGTTGGTTGTGCTTCTCAGCCATTCAAGATTTCTTTGTTGAGAATTCTGTTTAGCTCTGTGCCCTGTTTTTCACTGTATTATTTGGGTTGTTGCTGTTTAACTTCTTGAGTTCTTTATGACCTTTAGATACTAGCTTTCTGTCACATATAAGGTTGGTGAAAATCTATAGGCTGCTGTTTTGTCTTATTGACAGCATCCTTTACCTTGAAGAAGTTTTGCAGTTTCATGAGGTCCCATTTAACAGTTGTTGACCTGAGATCCTGGGTTATTGGTGGTCTGTTTAATAATTTGTATCCTATATGAATGCATTCAAGGGTAGTTCCCATTTTCTCTTCTCTGAGATTTAGTGTACCCAGTTTTATATTAAAGTCTTTGATCCACCTGGACTTGAGTTTTGTTCAGGTTAATAAATATAGATCTATATTCATTCTTTTACATGTACACATCCAGTTAGTCTAGCACCATTTGTTGAAGATGCTTTCTTTTTCAACTTATGGTTTTGGCTTCTTTATCAAAAATCAAGTGTACATAGAACTGTGTGTTTATTTCTGGGTCTTTGATTCAATTCCATTGATCGATATATGTTTCTGTACCAATACCATGCACTTTTTTATTAAATATTTTTTATTTACATTTCAAATATTATCCCCTTTCCTGGCTCCCCCTCATCAGAAATCCCCTATCCCACTCTCCCTTCCCACTGCTTCTATGAGGGTGTTCCCTCACCCACCCACTCACTCCTTCCTCTCTACCCTCAAATTCCCTACACTGGGGCATCAAGCCTTCAGGACCAAGGGCCTCTCTTCCCATTGGTGCCCAACAAGACCATCCTCTGTTACACATGTGGCTAGATCAACGGATCCTTCCATGTGTACTCCTTGGTTGGTGGTTTAGCCCCTGGAAGCTTTGGGTGGGGGCTAGTTGGTTGATATTGTTGTTCTTCCTATAGGGTTGCAAACCACCTTCAGCTCCTTCAGTGCTTCATCCTCCATTGGGAACCCTGTGCTCAGTCCAATGGTTGGCTACAAGCATCTTTCTGTCTACTTGTCAGGCTCTGACATAGCCTCTCAGAAGAAACCTATATACAGCCTAATATTCCATGACGGGTAAGGAAGGCATTCTTGTCAGAAAGACCTAAGACAGGCTCAGTTTTCTTTATGAAATAAAATAAAAGGGGGAGAGGCAGAGAGCTTTTGGGGCTACTTGGCAAGAATATGACATTGGCCAGGGACAAGGAAATGGGCTGCTTGACAGAATGTTTTCTAACAGCTATCCAAAGAAAGCTGTCTGAAGAGGAAAAAAATGATTTTTAGAAATTGTTCTTGTTTTCTGGTTTTAATTAGAAAACTCAAGAATTATTTTTAGAATTTTCTAACAGGATTTCTGATTTGGTAAGCAATCTAATAATTTTTATAGCATCTTTTCTGACTTGGGTCAGAAGATCCATGAGCTACCCAGAGCACTTTTAGAACTTTTACTAGCAGAGAGATCTGTCTCAACCAGAGAGTGTTTTTAGAACAGCAAGAAAAACTGTCTAGAGCAGAGCAGAACACACACACACACACACACACACACACACACACACACACACAGAGAGAGAGAGAGAGAGAGAGAGAGAGAGAGAGAGAGAGAGAGACAGACAGACAGGCAGACAGACAGACAGACAGACAGAGAGCAGTCTGATAGGCTGTATAAAGCATACTATAGAGCAGAGAGCTGTCTACAGAACTGTCTAATGAGCCATCTTGAGCAGAACATAGACTGTGAGCTTAGACCCGTGATTTGCAAGTCCTTTGTTTATACTGCCCCCAAAAACCCCTCCCCCAAGTACATTTCTCTGAGCCCAGTCTGGTCCTTGACATACCTCTATTACCGTCTCCATGTCCTCCTATCCCTCCTCTTCCTCTCTCTTCTTCATATTAGTCCTCTTTCCTCTTCACCAATATTCTACCATCTATATCCATGTCATAAATGTGTGTATTAATTTTACTACCCCTTAATAATAGTATATGTGAGTTGACTGAACAATAACAGCTTACATTAGCAAATACATGCATGCCCTTCTGAACTCCAATGTGTTCCTTATCTTGTACAAAGAAGAGGAATAATATTTAGAAGTGAAGCCTAACCTTTTAAAGAAAACTTATGTATATAACATTATCAAAGCTGAAATGAGAATAGCATTGGATCATAGGCCTGGGATCAGTAGCCTTTTTGTCACTGACAATTTATGGAACCTTAGATATTTGACATGCACTATGGGATACTCATTACTGCTTTGTTTTAAAACATGCTATCTCATGATATACTTAATTTGAATAAGATAGTATATGTTATATAATGTGTTAGTTATGAAAACAGGAATGTGGAACTATTTATTAATACATTTAAGAGCCTACTATTTACTTTTAATATAAAAAATGAGAAACAAACATTCCTGTATCAACGAAAAGGAAAATTATTGCCTATCAATGCCTGGGCCTTAAGAATAAATAATGAAAGATTGCCAATATAAAGTTGGACTGTGATTTATGATAATTGGTCTTTTATGGGTGTTGCATTTGAGTACCTACCTTAATTTTGAACAGTTTTAGAAATGTTACGAATGTAATGGAAATACTTTCAGCCCTAAGACAAAGCCTTTCTAGAAATCACCTTTATTTTTACATTAAATTTAAATTTTTAATTAGTGCTAACTTTATACCCAGTAATAAGACATGACAACACAGTGATCCTGTGTGCACTTTGTTGCATTTCTACATACCTTAAGATAATGTCAGCACCAGTAGAGTGACATAGGATTGAGATAGAGTCAAGTGTTTTCATAACAAGATGTCTCTTCACAGCACCATTAATCTTATTGTTGCTGAGGCTGTAGATGAGGGGGTACAACATGGAGATTACCACCATATAGAAGACAGACACCACCTTGATCTGCTCTGTGGAGTAGCTGGCCTTGGGCATCACATAAATGAAGGTGACAGTTCCACAATAGAGCATGACTGAAGTGAGGTTGGAGGTGCAGATGGAGAAGGCCTTGTGTCAACCTTCAGTGGAATGCATCTTCAGGATGGTGATGAAGATATAGAAATAGGAGATGGCTATGACAAACTTAGTGATAATAGTGACTGAGCCAGCAGAAAATGAGATAAGAAGTACAGAGACGCTGACATCAGAACAGAAGACATCTGCCAAAGGACCAAAATTACAGAAAAAATGATCTATTCTATTTGGTACACAGAAGAGAAAAGAAAAAAAGTAAACCATTATGATGAGGGAAGCATTAAGAAAAGCCTCTATATAAGATCTCACAACCAACAGGATACAGACTTGTGTGGACATTTTTGTGGAATAAAGCAATGGGTTGCAGATTGCCATGGAACTATCATAAGACATGGCCCCAGAAGGAAGCATTCAACTGATGCAATGAAATCAGCTGAACCGAACTGGATGCCACATCCAGTGTAGAAGATACTGCTTCTCTCCAGCAGGAAGTTGACAAGCATACTGTGTGTGACAGAAGATGAAATGCCTATGTCAACAGAAGTCAAGTGGCTGAGAAAAAAGTACATGGAGTGATGGAGCTCGGAAGAGACTCTGATAAGAAAGATGGTGCTGAGGTTCCCAAACACCAGGTAGATTCACAGGATGATGGTGAAGAGGACAACTCTAAGGACTGGGTCATCTGTTAATCCCAATAAAATGAACTCTGTCACTGCCGTGTGGTTCCCATCCTGTGGGAAAGCCATGAGGTAGTGTAGTTACTGCCAGACCAAAGCTGTGATAGAGACAGAATAGGAAGTTATTTATAAATATTTCACTTCATTTTAATTAATATTGAGATAGAAGGCATGAAACAACAATATATTATTTAAGAAATTGAACCAACAATAGTTGTTTTAAACAGGGTTTTCATTGTTTATCTATCTGCATGAAATAAGGCCTTAAAATTATTTAAGCAGAAATCATAGAAATAGGTGATACATAATAAGCTTTATTTCCATTTATTTAACATAAAATATACTTAGTAGCTACTAGGGCTAAATATTTAAAATTATTGGACTTTGCCTGGACAGGTGGTATTTTAGGTAAAGGTTCTTTCCATCAAGCTGATAGCTGATATCAATAGTTTGTTTGCTGGAAATCAGAATATGGCAGAAATGTTATCCTTATGCATCCACACATATAGTATGTGTCCTACACTGTTCTTGTCACACAAAAAAAGATCAATATACAATAATACAAGTTTTGAAGAAAGTATATTTATTGTAAGTGTAGACAGGAATTAATATATAAAAACATTATTATTTAATAAAGGTAAATCTTTGCTAAGTTTATTGAATGCTTACTGAATCATTAGCACAGAATTTAAAATTTGTTATGTTTTAACTTTTATGTCTATGACCCATTAATTTCTTTTATCATTTGCATTTTACAGAATGAAATAGGTTTAAAGTAAGTAACATACATATGTAACTTTCATTTATATTTATTTATAATAAAACATACTTAGTTGTCATTAAAGTTAAATGCTTAAAATTATAATACTTTGCATGGTGAGATGGCTTCTTAATTAAAGGTTCTCTCTAACAAGCGCTCTCTCTCTCTCTCTCTCTCTCTCTCTCACACACACACACACACAATTTATCAAACACAGACACACACACACACACACACACATACGCACAAAATGTTTAAGAGCACTTAATGTATTTGCATAGATACCGAGTTTGATCCCTAGCACCCAGAGTTTCTCCTAGCAGTCTGTATTTTCAGTTCTGGACATCCAGTGACCTCTTTTGTGGCTCACATGCACTCGATATACATGAGGTGTACATATATATGCTCATACACGCAACATTCATATATGCAAAAAATAAAAATCTTTTAAAAAAGAGAATTATAAATGAACATAAGGCTGGTTGGACTCAGTCTATTCCTATTACTGGCCATGTTATGAATGAAGGGCGGCTATAAACTTGACAGCACATACAAATTAAGGACAAACAGTTTAGCAGGTTTCCAATGGCTAATTCACAGGTAATTTGTTGATGACACTGGTCATAAATTTTACCATTTCTGTAAGTAAGGTAATATCTTCATCAACTTTTTAAAAGATGATAAATTTTCAATTTGGAAATGAGAAGAAATAAAATAGAGATAGATAACATTAAATTTACAAATGGAGCTTCCTACTTAAGTTCATTAAATACTATAAATGATTTTCAATGGATAACTGTTTTTAAAGTAATTTGAAATATCAATTTATCACATAAAATATGAATACTATCATATTATTATAAATTTTTATTAAAACATACCGAATTCTCTCCTACTATCATACCCTTTAAAAACTAGAGTATGATGAAATCAATTCACATGATTTTCAACAGAGGATACTAATCAATAAATATCCAATCCGTGAAGTTGAGAGATTTATCAAGGTTCACCCAACAAGAAGCAGATTGACTTTGGTCTCTCACAGTCTATATTTATATTTTCATTTTTCCACTGTAATGTCTTTAATGTTGGAAATCTTATTTCACAAAGGACTTTACATGTAATATTCACTGACTTAAGCAACCAAAGTTAATGAACTGGTTAATCTGTTGACTGAAAGCTACATGTGTACTCACTTGAGGGTCATGATAGTTTTGGGTCTTACCAATGGATGGAAAAATACAGAGTCTTTGAAAACTGGAGGGTAGCTAAAAAGAGCAGAAGGAGGAAAAACTGTGATTGGGATGTATTGTATGAGAAAAAAAATCTATTTCCAATAAGACACAAAAGAATCATAGTTTTATACTCAACCATTCTGAATTATTTGCCTATGTAAATATAACATGATTCCATAAAGTTTCTTTATTTTTCTTCTGTTACATATTTGCCTCATTCCTTTTCATTTTTTTTAAACCATGTTTGAAATGCAGTACATTTTCAAAGAAAAAGTATCTCCATTTACCAACAAAGTAAAAAAATTTATGGTATGAAATAAGAATTCATTTCAAGGGCTGGAGAGATGGCTCAGCGGTTAAGAGCACTGACTGCTCTTCCAGAGGTCCTGAGTTCAAATCCCAGCAACCACATGGTGGCTCACAACCATCCGTAATGAGATTGGATGCCCTCTTCTGGTGTGCCTGAAGACAGCTACAGTGTACTCATCAATAAAATAAATAAATATTTAAAAAAAAAAAAGAATTCATTTCAAAATAAGAAGTTCAAACTTACTGTGATTTTTATAGCTTCACAACCATCTCCATTACCATTGTTTGTCATTCAATATAAGCCTCTGCTGAGTCTCTGGATTCCAGTGTGAATTCAAACCATTAGGGATCATTATCTCATTCTGGTGAGTACTGAGCAGTTTATTCCACACACACATATATTAATTTTCAAAGACTCTGTCAATCTCAAGTAGTATCTTGCTCTCATCTTTATGTGAGTATTGGTTCACTTTCACTTGGTAATTATGGGAAGTAAAGGATCGCAAATAATCTTAGGTAAATCGTTCAAGTTAATATTTGATTTATTTGATTGGTGTTCAATGATATTAAACAAAGTATAAAAGTGAACTATTTTTGTTATCTTCATTCATGTCAATTTATTTTTCTTTTAGTATTTTAGTGGCTAATGTAACATATTCTATTAGATAGGTGCTTTGGTGAATGAAATGCAAAGTTCAATAATTATTTAAAGCAAATTCAATTTTTATAGGCAAGAGTATAAAATATAATTATTACCTAGAAAATAGTGCAAAGAAAGAGGTATGGATGCTTTACAAGTAAGCATTAAGTCTTCATATTTCCCATGCCAACGATGTGACAGGTGGCAAAGCTTATATGCTGGAAGGGAGAAAAGAAGGCTCAGTGATTCTCAACCTGAAGAGTCTTCTCAACTCTATTGCTAATACTATTTTCATTAAGTTCTACATTATGTCCTTGATATTCCCTTTGTAAAACTGATTGACCACTAAGCATCAGTCAACCTTCACTGAAAGTGTCTCCTGACTCTGTTTGCAGAGGAGAGGTAGAGACAGGATCATCACTGAAAACTCCCTAGTACGTTAGCCTGAGTATGAAGCAGTGAATGACAGAAAAGACCCTGTATCAGAAGGGTGGCAAATCAGGAAAGATAGTGACATTGAGTTCTGATCATTGTGTATATTTACTCTGGCATAATGGCATCTGGACTCACATGAACATATGCACAAATATGTATATAAACATAATCCATACAGAATACATATATATGTCACTGTCAAAACTTCCTTCATAACGTTATGTATTTAATGCTGCATGTACCTTATCTTTCTCTTTTTCAGATGGTTTTATGTAGTCTAGGTGGACTTGAATTTGCTAGGTAGCTAAGGCCAATCTTGAACTTCTGATCATTGTGTCTCCTTTGCTCAGGCATTTAACTAACAAGTGTCTAACACTCAGTTTTTGTAGTATTGGGGATATAGCACAGGGCTGTAAATATGCCCAACAAGGATTCTACTAATTGGATCATATTCACAAATTATTACCTTAAGTTAATAATTTGTTTACATATTCAAACTATGCATACATTCTTATTTTTTAACAGATGAGAGTAAATAGAGGTTGTATTCCTTTGTATTCATGTGTCAGTTCAGATTTAATTTAGGATTATGATTCAAGTCACATTGGATGCTAGAATATAGTGTCTGGATGACTGTCACCAGAGAGGTTTCACACACAGATAAGAAACAAATCATTTATTCATTCATTTATTCTTTTCAAAAATATGTGTTGAATATTTGTTGTATTCTAAAAACTGGACAATCATTTTACATAGGTTAAGGAATGTGAATATCTTAGGAAATTTAAACTTCAGTGGAGAAGTCACTAAAGAATGAATACTAAACATGGCAAGCAGTGTGGAAGACAGATTACACTGACACATTACTCAGGAGCCACAGATACCATGTCATCCCAGAACCAAGAGCACCATCATGCTATTGAAACCAAGTTCAGGCATGTTGATTCTCATTCTGCACAGTCCCTTTAATTTGAAGTCATGTGAACTACTAGGAAAGCAAGTCTTCTGCTCTTCTGACAGCTACTGGTCAGATAGATGAGGAAGATGCACTCACTGCTCTCATTTATCATTAATTCAGTGTTTTGTGTCACATTTTCCCAGAATATTTTTATTTTAATTAAAATATGATTACATCACTTCCCTCTGTTTTCTTTCTTCTTCCAATCTCCTCAACTCTTCAACTCTTTAACACTTCCACTACCTTTCAAACTGCCAAACTATCTGTTTCACTTTGATTTTTGTTGTTAGTTATATTTAAGGGCATAAATATGTAAACAAAACCTGCTGAGTTCACTTAGCGTTGCTTTTGGGTGTATGACTTCAATGCTGACCACTTTGATTTAGATAACAAATTAGGCGGTTCATTCATGAGACAGATTATGTTTCCCTCTCCTGTCAGCCTGATCATCAGGAGGCAAATTGTTCCTGATGTTAGAAACCCAATCATATCCAGGTTACCTTAGAGGAGAATTTGCTACTGCCACTTTACTAGGTAAGTATAATTCCAAAATTTATTATAAATCTTATCCATGCACCAACAGACAAGTGATCCTCTCCCTAAACACCAAAGAAGCTGCTCTTTGCAGATAAAGACTATTAGAAATAAATAGAACTTTTTATAATCAAGATATCAAAAGACTGTGGAGTGTCCGGGCCAATAGATGTGTTTAAAACATGTCCTGTGCCTAAGGTTTAGTGAACATCTTGAAAGAGGGTCTGGAAGATTATAACAGTAAGAGGACTAAGAAGTCAGCTGTGAGACTATGTCTCCTAGAAAAGAAAGAAAAACTCTATTAATAATACTGATTCATAAATATGGTTGCCTATATATGACAGAAAAATGACAATACCAATTGTCATGCAAAAGTGGAATGAGAAATCTCACAAGACCCAACCCTTAATAATATAATTTTTTAATTTAAGATTTTGATGGTTTTCTACATGAGTATACTGTCTGCATTATTTCTACAACACAATCACCTTTGACTTCTCCTGTATCCTCCTATCTTTGTCTCAAATTGATAATTTGTTTTAAATATTATTTTATACACCTACCTCATTGAATCCATTTATTGTTGATGCTAGGTACATGTGATCATAGATGGTCACTTGAAACTGGATAACTTATCAAAGGCTTGACCCTAGAGAAGATTTATTCTTCTCTCTTATCATCCCATTGATTCCATGTGACTCTTCAATTAAAGCTAGAGCCTTGTGAAATTCTGTCTTATATGCTGTCATGTCAACTGTTGTTTTCATTGTTCAGTTATTGTTTATGTTGATGTTCACAAATTATTGAGATTGCATAGATGTCACTTCCCTGTCATATTTAGAAGACAACGTTAAGCATGAGGCATCCTGGTCATTGAGTCTTTGGCTTCTACATTTTTTGATGTCCTCCCTACTCTGATGTTAGATGTCGAATTGTAGATATATACATTTGTGATAACAACCTGGGGTCAGTTACATCCTACAGTTTTAACTACAGGGAACTTTTGTAATATTCTCAGTATTTTACCCAAAGAATCTTCATAGATTGGGAGGGTAGGGTAAGTGTTCTTATTTACTAGTGGGAACTATACCAATATCATTGCAAACAGTAGACACATAGTTTGATGAATTTCTGAAGAATCATGTCAATAAATCTAATCATTTCAAATAGAATACTGACAACAGATCAAAAATGACTCCATCCTTGTATCATTTAGTAAATATTGAAGGTTTATTTACATGAATATAGATGACAGGTTGATTACAGAAACCTAGGTCAACCAAAGCTACAGCACTGGATAACCTTCACCAACATGTACAGTGACTCATGAGAGCTCAGTCCCTGTTGTTCCCTGCATAGCTTACACATATTTTGGCCAGCCATTCTCCTCAATCATGAAAATATTAATGCCTATATAACCTTTGAGAAGTGGCTTGTGAGCCTTTTTTTGTCCCTGCCTTTGTGGTATTCCAGTAACATTGCAAACTAGTTGGAATGAAAGGAACTAATCTTTTCTGGGAAGGCAAGTTACCAGGATCTAGGTCAGGCCACATTTTTATAATTGAGCATATAGAAAATATTTGTATTTTATTATAGATCATGTCATGAATATATCAACAAATAGTGACAATGAAGTGATCAATTGGAAATAATAATGAAAAAAGGGTCAGCAAGTAATACAACAGCGAAAAACTGGAAGGACAGAAGGGAAGGAGAAATTATGCTATTGTATCATAATATCAAAGTCAAAGAAACAATTTTAAAATACAGGTGATATAGCTAAAAGAAATGAGCCAATCACAGCTCTAGCAGCTAGATACGAAGAACAGAATGGAAGGAACAAGAATTTCTTTAACAGATAAGTTAAGCTGCCCTTTAACAGATAAGATAAGATAAGTAATTTGGTGAAAAGTTCTTATTATTCAATCAGCAAGGCAAGACCATGGCCCTCACAGATCTCAAATCTAGTTGCTGGTTTTCAAAGACCATTTTCTCTGGTAAAAAAAATTACCAGTGGAGGTAGATCTCATTTGCCATTTTATATGACTAAGAAAAAACAATGGTTAGGGCATTACCTTGATATTCAACCTATTACTGAAATCTGATGTGCTCTTGGGGCCCTGAGAACATGGCATAACCACAAGTCAGAGATTAATCTTCTGTGATGGATTATATATGCTCAGCCCAGAGAGTGGCTCTATTAGAAGGTGTGGCTCAGTTGGAGTAGGTTTGTCATCATGAATTTTAGCCTTAAGAGCCTCATGCTAGCTTCCTGGAAGTCCATATTCTGCTAGCAGCCTTCAGATGAAGACATAGAACTCTCAGCTCTTCCTACACCATGCCTGCCTGGATGCTGCCATGTTCCTATCTTGAGGATAATGGACTAAACCTCTGAACCTGTCAGCCAGCCCCAATTAAATGTTGTCATTTATAAGATTTGCCTTGGTCATAGTGTCTGTTCACTGCAGCAAAACCCTAACCAAGACAGAAGTTGGTACCAGGAATTGGGAAATTGCTGTGATAGGCCTGACTATGCCTTTGTTTGGAAGAATGTGAATTTGGGGCCTTTGGATTTAGAAAGCAGGGGAATGATTTAAATGGATCTTAATGGGCTATACTAGTAGGAATATGGAAGACTTTGTTACTGAGAGTGATTTGAATTGTGCAGACCTGACCCAAGTGGTTTCAGGGGAGAATTTCAGTATGTGGCCCAGAGACTCATTTTGTGATATTTTTGTTGAAGAATGTGACTACTTCTTGCCTTTGTCTGTAGAGTCTGCCTGAGGCAAAGGTGAAAAGACTCAGAATAATTGCCTTGACAAAGCAAGTCTCAGAAAAACCCATCATGGACTTTTTTCTCTGGTTAAGTTTGATGAAGAGCATTTTAAACAAACTTAGCAAGCTAGAAAGGAAACATAACATATATGATTCTTGTATTAAAGGGGCAACAGGAAGTGAAATGGAGCTGAATCCTGTGTTCAAGGTTATTAAATTGAATTAAGGGAATAGTGACCTTGTGGCAAGATTAAGGGAGTAATGACCTTGTAGAAAGATTCCACACAGCTAAATTTAGATCCTTGACAGTATAAGCCTTTAATTTTAGGAGGCAAGGACAAGCAGATCTCTGCTTTCAACACCAGCCTAGAAAGAAACAAGCTCTAGATAAATAAAAACTTAAATCCAGGTCTAGTGGCTTATACATTTAATCCCAGTACTTAGAATTTAAATGGGGCTTAATGGGCTATCCTAGTAAGAATATGGAAGACTTTGTTCCTGAGAGTAATTTGAACTGTGAAGACCTGACCCAAGAGGTTTCAAAAGATAATTTCAGTATATGGCATAGCAACTGTTTTTGTGTTAATCAAGAAAAGACCAGCATTACTGAGGTAAAAATCTTCTGGGAAATGTTTTCTGAGAACTCAAAGAAGCTGTATTCCAAAAATAGTTAAAATTCTACTGAAGTTCATCAGGACTTTAAATATGTGTTATCTATCTATATCTTTAGGTACATTTTATGTGCAGTGAAATAATATATGATGAATAGTTTATACAAGATTTTACAAAAATCTAATCGTATTTCTCTCCTTTACTCCTTCTAGATAAGTTCATTAATAAAGGTCATTATTATGCTTTGTAAAAGATGAGCAACATATTGGGTATCTGTAAAGAGCAGGCCCTTAAACAGGACCAACTCCATTTTGTAATAGAAAACTTGTAGAGACTAGTCTGGTACTTATAAAGACAAGTCTGGAAGTAAAAGCTGTGCTGTGATAACCAGCAGTGATGAGGTCAGAGCCCAGTGATAACAGACACGAGCAGTTATCTGCCATGCATGTCAGGAGTAATGCCAAATCCAACATAAAAGAGGACCATGATCAGAGCACTTCATTCACACTTGTAGCCATGACTGGCCAATGTGATCCTCCGGACAAAGCCTCCTCAGCATCTGATCATCAAAGAGTTAACTGAGAGACTAATGCCTCCAGCTTCTTTGTGGTCAAGCACCCAAAGAGGTCAAATTAGCAATTCAACTATCTGGAAGCTGCAGCCTGACCCACCTCCTGTACTACAGACCTGTAACCCAAAACCAACATAAGGACTCAGGTCTTATAATCCATGAATGAATGATGTATTTATTACTGTGCTTATTTCTTTGGTAATTAGCAATTTGTCATTTGTGTTCAGTGTGCATATTGTCAGAGGCAATGCATAGGAAATGTGGCAATATCTTGTAGCAATAGCCTTAGCATTTGTGTTTGTGATTGCTTGCTGTGCATCATTAAAAAGTAACTGAATTCCAAAACCTCTGTTTCTTGGCATACTCTCTCTTCCCTCTTGTGGAGCTGAAAATCTCACCTTCAAATCTAGTACAGGATCCCTGAGTAGAGCAGAACCTATCGCTTCTCTCCCCAGAAGGGATTCTAACCCCTTATCAATAGCCTGCTAGAGACAGCATCAGACTAGAATGCATGTTGTATGTCATGTTTCTTGATGATACAGAGTCAATTCATATATGATATTCTTTAAGAATATCTCTTACAAAATGAAAAGTCAAAAAATAAATACACAAATATAGCATGAAAACAGAAATGGTGTCACCAACAAAGATTAAAGGAATTAATATAATGTAGAACTTAAAAGAATTAAGATTAGCAAGAGAATTGAACTGTCTCTTTAGGTCAACCATGTTTTCTGTTCTACACTATATTACATAAGCTGAAACAAATTGTCATTTGTTTGAGGTGTGAAGTACAAAATGTTTTTTCTTCCCTGTAAATCACCTATATCTCTTTCTACTCATTATTTTCTATTTAACAATAATATTTATACTCTAGCCTAAAAAAATGAGAGTAACTATAACTGTTATTCAACTAATCACTTCATCCCTGCCTATATTCACTAAGTATCTAACAGATCATGTTACATCAACCACCATGAAAAGATTTTTACAAAAACTTATGCACATTAAATGAAAGAAGCGAATATAGTCTATTTTTATGAACAGTACAATAATTTCTAACTTGACCTAACCTGAAACAAATATAAAGCTGCACGAGTATTTACCTAAGATAGTTTGTTATCATGTATGTACCACAATTAGTGGATGAAAGTGCACCAATACTCACACAAATTGAAAAACAAGAGATTTCTTAAGATTTATGGACTCCTTGAAAATTAATTGTGCTTATATTAAATGAACTGCTCAGTACTCACTGGGAAAGCAGTAATGATCCCTGGTGCTTTGAATTCACACTGGAAACCAAAGCCTCTACAGGGACTTATCCTAAATGACAAACAATGACAGTAGGAGACAGCTTTACAGCTATAAATTCATAGTAACTTTGAATTTCTTAATTTGGAATGAATTCTTATTTCAAGAGGTAAGATTTTGACATTCTTGGTTCTTGGAGTTGTTTTCCTTGGCATGTAGTATATGTATAAACCATGGTGTTGAAACATGTTAGATGAAATTATGCAGTAATATAACAGGAGAAAAACATACTTTTATACAATCACCTTGTATTTTATCAGTAAATTTTTCAGAATGATCAGGCATAAAATGAAGTTTTCATAGATTCCTTATTTATCCATCCATATGTAAGACTTACATACATATCTAGCATTCACCAACAGCCTAACAAGTTCACTACCTTTGAAATTCTTTGGTGGCTTACTGTTAGGAGATATCCTGTACAAAGACCTAATTTGTTTATGGAGTGAATGTGCCAGCCTCACAGGCATCACTGTAGACAAATGACAATGTAAGTGTAGAATGTGAGGGATGTCAGTCAATCTCCCTCTTGCTAAGCCTTGATAAATCATTTAACATCTTAGATTAAGTATTGCGTAGTGTCCTCTGTTGAAATGCAGATGAATTCATTCCATCATACTCTAGTTAGCAATCAGTGATACTAGGTAAGAAGCTGCTGTGTCCAAACTAATCATTACTAATAGTGTGTTAACTATATTTTACATGTTGATAAAATTGATACTTCAAATAACTTTAAAGAACAGTGATCTAATTAAAATTATTTAAAGTATCCAATGAAATTACAACAGAAAGCTCAATTTGTAAATTTAATGTGATCTTTATTCAGTTTTACAAACTTTGAGATCAATATCACCAACAAAGTACCTTTCTATGTACAAAACATGGGAAAGCTGACATACTATCCTTCTGTCTTTCCATGATTTGAACACTGTTGCCACTGTTCATTTACAGTGTGTTTACTAAGAGCAATAGACAGAGTTCAACCACCTGGTGTTCATATCTAATACACATTTTAAAATTTGTTACTTTTACTTAGTATATATGAGTGTTGCCTGCTGTACACAAATGCACCATGTGAATGCCTAGTTTCAGTGTGGACCAGAACAGAGCATTGGGTCTCAATGATTGTAAAAACAGACTACTATGAAAAACAATGTGGATGTTAAGAATGCAAACACAGGTCCTCTGCAAGTACAGTCAGTGCACATATCCCAAGAGCAATCTCTGAATTTCACATCATGTTGCTTCATAGATACATGTGTTATGTGTGTGTGTGTGTGTGTGTGTGTGTGTGTGTGTGTGTATATACATACATATATATATATAAAGCTCAGGACATATATATATATATATATATATATATATATATATATATATATATGTATATGTGTATACATATATATATATATATTTATGATGTGTGCATATATCTATATATACACATGTGATTGTGAATGCATTTTTGTATATGTGTGTATATGTTTGTTCAAGGCCAGCCTAGTCTACATACTGAGAGAGTCATGATTATACCATATCTTAAAAAAAATAATAAAAATAATAACAACAACAACACCAGAAAAGTACTAACTGATATCATGAAAATAAAAATTATACATGAATACAAGTTTTCTTAAATTCTGTGCTGTAAATTTCATAAGCATTCCATAAATTTAGCAATAATTTAAGACTTCATTATATAATTCTACAATTTTACTTTTTATTCCTTTGTTATAATAAATAAATTATTGTTTTGAAAGGACTCATATAATTTTATATTCATTCATTTATCTATTTTCTGAAGAGAATGTTACAGGTAAAATCATAGGCATGAGTATCAAAGGACAGCATCCAGGAGTTACTTCTCCTCTCCCACTTTGTGATTTCCAGAAATCAAACTCTGAATGTCAGAGGTCAGGCTTGCTGGAAAGAATCTTTACCTGCCAACCCATCTTACTCAAATGTAACACGGTTTTAAATATTTAATAATAATTAAGCATGTTTTATTATAAAAATTATAAATTAAAGGTATTTATTATTTTTACCATATTTCTAGCTTTTCTGATTGAATAATTTGAAGACTTATTGTACAGAAATGTACAAACAATGGAAACCTTGAGTCTAACATTGATAGTTGTTCCAATTTTAGATAATATATTTACTTGTAATGTTTTCCAAATACGTATTATAGAAAATGACGTAACCTATTATAAATCCCTTCCTGTAATATCTCCATCACAGCTTCAATCTAGCAGCATCTACACTGCCCCATGGCTTTCTTGAAAGATGGCAACAACACTGCAGTGACAGAGTTCATTTTATTGGGATTAACAGATGACCCAGTCCTTAGAGTCGTCCTCTTCAACATCATCCTGTGCATCTACCTGGTCACCATGTCTGGGAACCTCAGCGCCATCCTTCTCATCAGAGTCTCTTCCCTTCTCCATCACCCCATGTACTTTCTTCTCAGCCACTTGGCTTCTGTTGACATAGGCTATTCATCTACTGTCACACCCAATATGCTTGCCAACTTCCTAGTAAAGCAAAATACCATCTCCTTCCTTGGATGCTCTATTCAGTTTGGCTCAGCTACATTCTTTGGGGGACTTGAATGCTTCCTTCTGGCTGTCATGGCTTATGATCGCTTTGTAGCAATCTGCAACCCACTGCTTTATTCCATCAAAATGTCCACACAAGTCTGTGTCCAGTTGGTTGTAGGATCTTATATAGGGAGTCTTCTTAATGCTTCCTTTACAACAGTTTCCATTTTTTCTTTGCTCTTCTGTGGACCAAACAGAATCAATCACTTTTTCTGTGATTTTGCTCCTTTGATTGAGCTCTCCTGCTCTGATGTCAGTGTCCCTGTACTTGTTACCTCATTTTCTGCTGGCTTAATTACTATGATCACAGTGATTGTCATAGCCATCTCCTATATCTATATCTCCATCACCATCCTGAAGATGCACTCCACTGAGGGTCGACAGAAGGCCTTTTCCACCTGTACCTCCCACCTAACTGCAGTCACTCTGTTCTATGGGACCATTACATTCATGTATGTGATGCCCAAGTCCAACTATTCCACAGACCAGAACAAGGTGGTGTCTGTGTTCTACCTCGTGGTGATTCCCATGTTGAACCCCCTCATCTATAGCCTCAGAAATAATGAGATTAAGGGTGTTCTGAGGAGACAGCTTGGTAAGAAAATTTTTTCTTAGAGTAATATAATGTTTTGTAAAGGTTAATATAATAATGGCAATTACCCAAAACCAGCAGGACTGTCAACTGAAGTTTAATTCTTCACCTTCTTGTTATTCCTCTTGTCTTTATCTCCTTTTACTGTCAGTGTATATAGTTATTGTATTCTATTGTGTTTCTCTATTGTGTATTTTGATGTGTCTTTGAGAACATAATACAATGAATTTGACTGTGTTCACCCCCTTGATCAACTCTTCTCAGTTTCATTCCTTCTCCTACACACCTACTTATTCTTTCTTATCAAATTTATCTTCCTGTAGATATTTAGGTATTTAGGCTTCCACTGAAGCATGGTTGTCCTACCAGGGGCTACACTATCATAAAAAACTCCAAGAAGATATGAGTTGAATTCATAGCAACCTGTGAGCCTCATGCCTCTGTCCCCTCTCCATGCTGGGATTTTGTCTGGTTTGAGATTGTACATGTAAATATAGCTAACACAAGATCATTTTTAACTCATTCTGTTGTGTCCTGAAAATATTTTATATTTCTAGTCATGCACAAGCTCTGGCTCTTAATAATATTTCCACTCACTCTCCAAAATGATCCTGAGCTTGGAAAGAAAGAGGTGTGATATGGATATCCCATATAGTGCTGTGCCCTCCACAGTCTCTAATTCACTGCACATTTGCAAGTACTGTTAATCACCATCTATTACAAAAAGAATCTGTGACAATGAGGGTTAAAAGGCATACTAATCTATGCATATGATAATAACTCATAGCAAATTGGTTTGATACTATGTCCATTGAGAGGAACAATGGTGGTGGGTTCTAGTCTAGGGTCTGTGACATGTCTAGCACACGTTTTGGCTCTTACAGTAGTATTAGGTGTGATTTCATCTTGTGGACTTAGATCCAGTAAGGAAGTTGTTTATTCCCATGATATGTGTGCCATTATAAAACTAGTAAGCCTGTCTTTCCTAGATGGTGCATATTGTACTTGAAGTGTTCACAAGATAAATTAATGTATAACACATAATAAGAAAACATGGTTGTTTTAGGCTATACATATTTTAATTTTTTAATCTGTCTCTTTACTTTAGAATAGAATCCAGATGCTCCTTTTTTCTGAAACTCTTCTTAGTTTCCTGCTCTACTACCACTTGTCCCATGGGGACTTCATTGCTAGCCTACGCACGTTTCCACCCACTCATGCTACAGCTACCTTTACTATTCATATCAGCTCCATTTATTCTTCTCCACCACATTCTATGATTTAAAAGGTGGATTCTTCTCTAATGTATTCTCCACTGACGTATTAATTCCAGGAGAATCATGTCATTCATTAATAAATCTTTAGTATCTTCTTGTTTGACAATACAATAAATACTCAATAAAAACATCTAGATGGAATGAATGGCTTAATGTTTATCCTGTATCTACCTGAAAAGTAATTCCAAAGCTCTGAAACAATATTCCAGAAAGAATTTCTTATCATGACAGCCAACATTGCTTGTGTTTGATGGCTTTTCACTGTACTCTTCATAAGCTGTCCTCAAACATGTAAAGAATGAGATTGTACTCTTCATTGATACATGAATAAATGTTTCTTACTGGTCGTTAACTTATTATTTCTCAGGCATCCAGGATCAGCTAATACCTAATGAAAAATACTGATAACATTTGAACACTTTGATATTAGAGCTACAGATTCAGGTTTTACGGGGAGTCTAACATTATGTTTGGCGATTTGCTGCTAACATGACCAAAGTCCTAAGGGCTCATGTAGTCAAATCCACTTTAAAATTGTACCCAATATTCTAAGATGTTTTTCAAGTGCTAAAGACTTTAAGCAAGCTGTCAGGAGAGACAGACATAATGCTCCCAAGGTGAGGGTTGTTAGTATGATAAAGTAGAGTCTTACTAGAAAAAATAAATGCCACCATGTCCAATAATCAAGCTTTGACCCCAGGTTTGACCCCAGGAACCTATGAGGTGGAATGTTCTCTCTCTCTCTCTCTCTCTCTCTCTCTCTCTGTGTGTGTGTGTGTGTGTGTGTGTGTGTGTGTGTGTGTGTGTCAAGGAAACATAAAGAGGTATATAACAACAGGACATAGGATGGAATTACAAGATCCGTTGGACAGGAAAGCTGGCTTAGCTTTAAGAGCACATACTACCCTTGCAGAAGACCTGGGTTCCAAGAACTGACATTGTGCTCACAACCATGTACAATTACAAGTCTAGGGGATTCAGCAAACTTTTCTGCCTTCTAAAGTGACCTGCCATGCATACAATGCACATCCTTAAATGCAAACCACCCATACACATAAAGTGAAGAAGGAAATAAATTGTTTTAAAAACAAAAAATAGGATACTAGAGAGAGGTGCTCTACAGGAACTTTAAATTTTTCTCTGCTGACAGTATCTGTTCCTGCAATAGAAACGGCCATGGTCTTAGTAACAGATTTTACTTTTACTTACATTTGCCTTTACCTCCTACTTTACCTGAGAACCTCAACAGGAGAATGATATAGATCACAGCATCAATTCACCTCATCTGGGCCATGGGAGTCATGGCAACTCTTCCTCTCTGGCTGATCCCCATCTAAGAGTCAGAAAGTTCTGATTTCTATTTTTTAATTCATAGTTTCATCTTCTACTTCTCTGCATAACTGGTTTAAGTGGTCTCTGTCTCCTGGAGACCTAGAGTTCACTTCCTAGAAAGTCTCCTGGAATGATAGGTATTAAAATTATCTAAACATTCCACTAGTCACCATCTGTCATCACTTCTTTTTCTCAGTCCAATACATTCTTTATAGTATTTTTCATTAGTGAATGGATATCACAGAATGGCTCTCAGTTTGACATCTCATGCATGCATATATACATTGAGAAAATATACACCTCTCCTACCCAGCATTATCCCATTCTAAATACTTCATAAATGCCATGCCTCATGTATCCTGTTCTTCCAATCTGCTATCTTTGTGTTACTTCTCATGAGTCCACTGCCTAACTCTTGTTTTTATCTAGTCATATTGTAAAATTTTGTATTCTTGATTTTCTGAAAAGTGCTATTCTAAAATCCCAATTGAGAAAAATATGAAACTTCCTCTAGCCTATTGCTGTTTGTTACATCTGCTAAATATAAACTTAAGTACCAAAATAAGGGGTCAGGCTTGGCCTTGGTGGGGACAGAATGACATGGTTCCTGTCCTGGAACAGGGTTAGTGGAAGTGGACCTCCTGGAGTGTTGATAGCTGCCATGGGCATAAGACTCTTTGCATAATAATCTATATATTTTCAGATCCTCTCAAGGAATTCCACCTCCCATTAATGTTAATGACTTCATGATAATCAGAAACAACATGAGTTCAGGAGGAGGTATGCCTAATTTCTTAGCAAAACAGTAAATGATGACTGGGACTTTCAGGACAGCTCTAAAGGCTGTGGAAAAGAACTCTAAAAATATGAGATTGAAAATATAGAATTTCTCAACTATGCAAAAAATATAAGGTAAGGATGCAATATGTATTTATAAGGAGCTTCAGTAATCCAAGGAAGCAGAGGCAGCTACATTATAAGCCAGCTTGATAGAAAGATACAAAGGCAAGCAGATACAAAGGCAGGCAAATTCCAGAGATCCAGGTCATGCTGGAATACAAGGAATACAGGCCCAGTTGTGGTAGAAATGTTAACTTCAGGACAGTGTCCCACCCACCTATTTTTAGCATCTGTGCTTTAAAGAGGCAGGCAAAACTCTGAATTCTTTTGCAATGTTAAAAGGAAATGTGTGCTTGTTGTCTCCTAAGAATCAAAGGACTGGGTTATGTGGTGCTGATTCATAAGATAATCAAAATAAAGCCTGGAATAAATTACTGAATTAATATGTATATTAAAAAAACTGAGTTTTTATGGTCAGCTTAAGATGAGCTAGGCTAAAGCTATAGCAGTTCTTCTTTAGAATTTTCTTTCTTTGCTCTCTCTCTCTCTCTCTCTCTCTCTCTCTCTCTCTCTCTCTCTCTCTTTGAGGCTTGGCAGCAGGTTTCCTTACTGGAGAAGTGGCCTTGTGGTCCCTTACAGCTTTTTTTTAATTGGATGTTTTATTTATTTACATTTCAAATGTTATGCTATTTCTCAGCCCCCCCCAAACCCTGGAAGCCCACTATCCCATCCTCCTTACCCCTATCCCACCCAACCACTCCCAACTGACCACCCTGGCTCCAGCCCCATATGTAGCAGAGGATGGCCTTGTTGTACATCAATGGGAGGAGATGCCCTTGGTCCTGCAAAGACTTGATGCCCCAATGTAGGGGAATGCAAGGGCAGGGAGGTGGGAGTGGGGGTGGGTGGGGGAGCACCCTCATAGAAGCAGGGGCAGGGTCTTATAGCACTTTTCATAAAATAGAGAATACAAACAAAATTTTACAATATGACTTTGTTGGATTTCTGTGTATTGAACGATCCCTGCATCAGTGGCATGAAGCCTACTTGATCATGATAGGTAATTGTTCTGATGTGTTCTTGGATTTGGTTTGCAAAAATTCTATTGAGTATTTTTACATTGATATTCATAAGGGAAACTGGTCTGAAATTCCCTTTCTTTGTTGGATCTTTGTGTGATTTAGGTATAAGCATAATTCTGGCTTCATAGAAAAAAACTGGGTAGTGTTACATCTGATTCAATTTTGTGGAATAGTTTGAAGAGTATTTGGTATTAGGTCTTCTCTGAAGGTCTGATAGAATTCTACACTAAACTCATCTGGTTCTTGGTATTTTATTTGGTGGGGGGGATTTTAATGACTGCTGCTATTTCTTTAGGGATTATAGGACTGTTTAGGTGGTTTATCTGATCTTGATTTTATTTTGTTACCTGATATCTGTCTAGAAAATTGTCAATTTCATCCGAATTTCCTAGTTTTGTTGGGTATAGGCGTTTGTAGTAGTATGTCATGATTTTTTTGAATTTCCTTGGTTTCTGCTGTTATGTCTCCCTTTTTATTTCTGATTTTATTCATTTGGATACTATCTCTGTGTCCTCTGGTTAGTCTGGCTAAGAGCTTATTATCTACCTTGTTGATTTTCTCAAAGAACCAGGTCCTGGCTTTGTTGATTCTTCGTGTAGTACTTTTTTGCTTCTACTTGGTTGATTTCAGCCCTGAGTTTCATTATTTGCTGCCTTCTACTCCTTTTGGGTGTATTTGCTTCTTTTTGTTCTAGAGCTTTAAGGTATGATGTCAAGCTACTAGTATATGCTTTCTCCAGTTTTTTTTAATTTGTTTTGTTGGTTGGTTGAAGTTTTTTGTTGTTGTTGTTGTTTGTTTGCTTGTTTGTTCTTGGAGGCACTTAGAGCTATGAGTTTTCCTCTTAGCACTGCTTTCATTCTGTACCATAAGTTTTTGTATGTTGTGTCCTCATTCTTATTAAATCCTAAAAAGACTTTAATTTCCTTCTTTATTTCTTCCCTGATCAAGTTATCATTGAATAGAGAGTTGTTCAGCATCCATGAGTATGTGGACTTTCTGTTATTTTTGTTGTTATTGAAAACTAGCCTTAGTCCATGTTGATCTGATAGTGTGCATGGGATTATTTCAATCTTGGTAGAAAGTAAATTTTATTCGATAATAGAATGGCTACTTCAGCTTGTTTCTTGGGACCATTTGCTTGGAATTTTTTTTTCCAGCCTTTTATTCTGAGGTAGTGTCTGTTTTTGTCACTGAGGTGGGTTTCCTATATACAGTAAAATGCTGGGTCCTGTTTATGCATCCAGTCTGTTAGTCTATATCTTTTTATTGTGGAATTGGGTCCATTGATGTTCAAATATTTTAAGGAAAAGTAATTGTTACCTCCTGTTATTTTTGTTGTTAGATATGGAATTATATTTGTGTGGTTATCTTCTTTTGGGTTTGTTGAAAGAAGATTACTTTCTTGCTTTTTCTAGAGTATAGTTTCCCTCCTTGCATTGGAGCTTTCCATCTACTATCCTTTGTAGGGTTGAATTTGTGGAAAGATACTGTGTAAATTTGTTTTTGTTCTGGAATATCTTAATTTCTCCATCTGTGGTAATGTAGAGTTTTGCTGGGTATATTAGCCCGGGTTGGCGTTTGTGTTCTCTTATGGTCTGTATGAAATCTGCCTAGAATCTTCTGACTTTTAGAGACTCTGGTGAGAAGTCCAGTGTAATTTTAATAGGTCTGCCTTTATATGTTATTTGATCTTATTCCCTTACTGCTTTTTTGTTTTGTTTTGTGTGTGTGTATCACTTCTTATTTTTGCTGGATATTTTATTTATTTACATTTCAGATGTCATCTCCTTTCCCCATTTCCTACCCCCCTCCTTAAACTCCCTATCCCATACCTCCTCCTCCTTTTAGCTTTTATACCATTTTTATTCCATGCAAGTATTAAGGTCAGTTCTAAGTCGAAGAACTAGCAATACAATAGATGCAAATAGTCGAGGAATAACCAACACAATAAACACTGACAGTCAAAGAACAAGCAAGGCAGTAAACAGAGTCTTGTGATCACTTCCATGATCATTATTTCTAAGGGCTATTCAGGATGACCAAAATATCTGAGCCTACTTCCCTGTCATAGCCCGAAATCATTTTCATGCCTGAAGCCTATTTCTTTTTTCTAGCCAAAGATTTATATTCCTGCTTGTAATTACTTCTTTGTTCTTTCTACTTCTTTACCTGTATTCTCCTCTATTTCTTTAAGGGAGTTATTCATGTCCTTCTTAAAGTCCTCTATCATAATCACAAGATGTGATTTTTAAATCCGATTCTTGCTTTACTTGTGTGATAGGATATCCAGTATTTGCTGTAGCAGAAGAACTGGGTTCTGATGATGTCAAGTAGCCTTGGTTTCTGTTGCTTATATTTTCCACTTGCCTCTTGACATCTGGTTATCTCTAGTGCTACTACTCCCCTTTTCTGTCTCTAACTGGAGTCTGTCCCTCCTGTGATCCTGGTTATGTCAGAACTCCTCAGAGTCCAGTTGTTGTCTGTGATCCTGAGGTCCTTGGTGTGTCAGAGCCCCTGGGAGTCAAGATTCTTCTGAAATCCTGAAATCCTGGTGTGGCCAAGCTTTTGATATCCTATTGTGTCAGAGTGCCTGGCAGTCAAGCTTTCTCTGGGTTTTACAGGGGTAGGTGGAGAGCCAGAGCTCTGGGTTTGCTCTGGGCACAGGTGCCAGACGGAAGGAACTGTGCCTCTGGCTGGGATGGGTTTTGTGCTTCCCTGGGTCCTGTGAGGGAAACAGTTACTCTGGGTATTGGGAATGATGTTGTGGCCTCAGCTGTGTTCTTGAGTATGTCAGAGGTCCAGTGCTCCTAGGTGTGTCCATTCTCCTGGGTATTGAGATTCCTATGTGATCCTGTGATCCTGGATGTTTCACAGCACTTGGGATTCAGGCTTCCTCTGTGTGTTTTAAGAGTAGGAGCAAAGCCAATACCCCAGGTCTGTTTCAAGTGCAGGTTCAGACAGGAGGGAATCCATACCACTGGCTGGGCAGGGGTTCCTACATCCCTGAATCCTGGGGTACCCAGTTACCCTGGGTGTTGGGGCATATGTTGTAGAGTCTCCTGTGATTCTGGACATTTCCAAGCACCTGGGAGTCAGTCTCCCTCTGAATGTTGTAGGAGTGCGTGCAGAGCCAGCACCCAAGGTCTACTCTAACTACAAGTTCAAACTGGAAGGAACTTGTGCCACTGGCCAGGTGAGTATTCCTGCATCCCTGGATTCTAGGGGGTCACAGTTACTCCAGATGTTGGGGCAGGTGTTGGGGCCTCCTCAACTGTGATCCTGGATGTGTTAGAACGCCTGGAAGTCAAGCTTCCTCTGAGTGTCGTGGAATTGGGCATGAAGCCAGTGCACAAGGTCTGCTTGAGGTACAGGCTCAGACAGAAAGCTAGTTTTAAATTTTAAACTAGTAATAAATTTACACCCAGTAGTAGGACATAACACCACAGTGACCCTATGTGCACTTCTTGTATTTCTACATACCTTAAGACCATGTCACAACCAGTAGAGTGACATAAGATTGAGGTATAATCAAGACACAGACCATGTTCACCATGAAAAGAATTGTTCATGATTTCCTCTATAAGTACAGGACTATCATTCCTCTTTCCAATTCTCTCCTTCATTTCTGACAACATACAATGTGTTCTTCAGCTCTTAGTTTTCTCTCCTCAAAAGCTTTATAGTGACATAACACCCTTATGTGTGCTTTTAGTAATCTTCCTCTACACTGTCAGTATTCATTCAGTAACTCCTAATTATTTAATTTTTAGAGTGATTACTGATTGTTTCCTTTTGTACTTCTTATCTATGCCATTATATCTGATGCATCATTTAGACAGTATAGGGCTGAGTCATTTATTTTCAAAACCAATTAACTGGGCCATCTCTCTAGACCCTCATACTGGGTTAGAAAAAAATGGAGAGAAAGGATATTAATGAGGATATTAATTATTAGATGGTTTAGTAGGTAAAACTGCATGCCACTCAAACCTGATGAACTAATTTTACTCCTCCAAACCCACATCAAGGGCTTTCTGGGATATTATGCATCTGTATTTCCAGTACTTCTATTTTGAGGTGAGAGAAGAGACAAAAGAGTTTTTTGGAAGCTTGATGCCAGCTAACCTAGAGTATACATTACTACAGAAATAAATGAAACTATGCCTTAAAGAAGTTAAAATTAGTTAAAATATCCTGGAATGTTGTTCTTTTTTTTTTTTTTAATTGGATGATTTATTTACATTTCCTATGTTGTCCCCTTACCCCATCCCCCACCACCCCCTCGGAACCCCCAATCCCCTCGCCCCTCCTCCTTCTTCTCTGTGGATGTAACCTCTATCTACACTCCCCCACTCCCACCTCCCCACCCTCAAAATTCCCACCCCCTGGGGCATCCAGCCTTCATGAGGTCAAGGTTCTCTTCTTCCACCTATGCCCAGCAGGGCCCTCCACTTTTACATATTCAGCTGAAGCCCTGGATCCCCCCCTAAGTGCTCCCAGGCTGGTGGTTTAGACCCTGGGAGCTGTGGTTGGTTGGTATTGTTGCTCTCCTCATGGTGCCACAAACCCTTTCAGCTCCTTCAGTCTTCACTCTAACTCCTCTATTGAGAACCCCATGATCAGTTCAATGGCTAGTTGTGAGCATCTGCCTCTGAATATGTCTGACTCTTGAAGGCCTCTGAGGAGATATCCATATCAGGCTCTTATCAGCATGCACTTCCTGTCTTCCACATCAGCATCTACCTTTGGTGATTGCACATGGGATAGATACTCAGGTGGGGTGGTCTTGAGACGGCCCCTCCTTCAGTTTCTGTCCCTCACTTTGTCTCCATATTTGCTCCCTTGAGTATTTTGTTGCTCCTTCTAAGAAGGACCGAATCACCCTCACTTGGTCTTCCTTCTTTATGGGCTTCATGTGGCCTGTGAGTTGCATCTTGGGGATTTCAAGGTTCTAGGCTAATATCCAATAATCAGTGAGTGAATACCATGTGTCTTCTTTTGTGATTGGCTTACCTCACTCAGGATGATAATTTCTAGTTCCATCCATTTACCTAGGAACCTCTCGAATGCATTGTTTTTAATAGCTGAGTAATACTCCATTGTGTAAATATACCACATTTTTTGAATCCATTCCTCAGTTGAAGGACATCTGGGTTCTTTCCAGCTCCTGGCTATTATAAATAAGGCTGCTATGAACATAGTTGAGCATATGTCCTTGTTATATGTTCGAGCATCTTCTGGGTATATGCCAAGGAGTGGTATAGCTGGATCCTCGGGTAATGCTATGTCCAATTTTCTGAGGAACCGC
The DNA here is from genome assembly GCF_004785775.1 of Grammomys surdaster. NCBI lineage: Eukaryota > Metazoa > Chordata > Mammalia > Rodentia > Muridae > Grammomys > Grammomys surdaster. Next base: position 1,052,812 of record NW_021604629.1, on the reverse strand, counting down.
CAGACTGATTTCCAAAGTGGTTGCACCATCTTGCAGTCCCACCAACAACGGAGGAGTGTTCCTCTTTCTCCACACCCTCGCCAGCATCTACTATCACCTGAGTTTTTAATCTTAGCCATTCTGACTGGTGTGCGATGGAATCTCAGGGTTGTTTTGATTTGCATTTCCCTGACGACTAAGGATGCTGAACATTTCTTTAGATGCTTCTCGGCCATTTGAGTTTCTTCCGTTGAAAATTCTTTGTTAAGCTCTATACCCCATTTTTTAATAGGGTAATTTGGTTGTCTGGAGTCTAATTTCTTGAGTTCTTTGTATATATTGGATATTAGCCCTCTATCAGATGAAGGATTGGTAAAGATCTTTTCCCAATTTGTTGGTTGTCGTTTTGTCCTATTGACAGTGTCCTTTGCCTTACAGAAACTTTGCAATTTTATGAAGTCCCATTTGTCAATTCTCGATCTTAGAGCATATGCCATTGGAGTTCTGTTCAGGAACTTTTCCCCTGTGCCCAAGTATTCGAGGCTTTTTGCCACCTTCTCTTCTATTAGTTTCAGTGTATCTGGTTTTATGTAGAGGTCCTTTATCCACATAGACTTGAGCTTTGTACAAGGGGATAAGAATGGATCAATTTTCATTCTTCTACATGTTGTCTTCCAGTTGAACCAGCACCATTTGTTGAAAATGCTGTCCTTTTTCCACTGGACAGTTTTAGCTCCTTTGTCAAAGATCAAGTGACCATAGGAGTGTGGGTTCATTTCTGGGTCTTCAATTCTATTCCATTGATCTTCCTGCCTGTCTCTGTACCAATACCAGGTAGTTTTTATCACTATTGCTCTGTAGTACAGCTTGAGGTCAGGGATGGTAATTCCTCCAGAAGTTCTTTTATTGTTGAGAATAGTTTTCGCTATCCTGGGTTTTTTGTTATTCCATATGAATTTGAGAATTTCCTTTTCTAACTCTGTGAAGAATTGAGTTGGGATTTTAATAGGGATTGCATTGAATCTGTAGATTGCTTTTGGCAAGATGGCCATTTTTATTATATTAATCCTGCCAATCCATGAGCATGGGAGATCTTTCCATCTTCTGAGATCTTCTTCAATTTCTTTCTTCAGAGACTTGAAGTTCTTGTCATACAGGTCTTTCACTTGCTTGGTTAGATTCACACCAAGGTATTTTATATTATTTGCAACTATTGTGAAGGGTGTCATTTCCCTAATTTCTTTTTCAGTCTGTTTATCTTTCATGTAGAGGAAGGCTACTGATTTGTTTGAGTTGATTTTATAACCAGCCACTTTGCTGAAGTTGTTTATCAGGTTTAGGAGTTCTCTGGTGGAAGTTTGGGGGTCACTTAAGTATACTATCATATCATCTGCAAATAGCGATATTTTGACTTCTTCCTTTCCTATTTGTATCCCTTTGACTTCTTTTTGCTGTCTAATTGCTCTGGCTAAGACTTCCAGTACTATATTGAATAGGTAGGGGGAGAGTGGGCAACCTTGTCTAGTCCCTGATCTTAGTGGGATTGCTTCAAGTTTCTCTCCATTTAGCTTGATGTTGGCTACTGGTTTGCTGTAAATTGCTTTTACTATGTTTAGGTAGGGGCCTTGAATTCCTGATCTTTCCAAGACTTTTATCATGAAGGGATGTTGAATTTTGTCAAATGCTTTCTCAGCATCTAGTGAGATGATCATGTGTTTTTTTCTTTAAGTTTGTTTATATAGTGGATTACATTGATGGATTTCCGAATATTGAACCATCCCTGCATTCCTGGGATAAAACCTACTTGATCATGATGGATGATTGTTTTGATGTGGTCTTGGATTCAGTTTGCTAGAATTTTATTGAGCATTTTTGCATGGATGTTCATAAGGGAGATTGGTCTGAAGTTCTCTTTCTTTGTCGTGTCTTTGTGGGGTTTGGGTATGAGTGTAATTGTAGCTTCATAGAACGAATTGGGTAGTGTTCCTTCTGTTTCTATTTTGTGGAATAGTTTGAAGAGAATTGGTATTAGGTCTTCCTTGAAGGTCTGATAGAATTCAGCACTAAAACCATCTGGTCCTGGGCTTTTTTTAGTGGGGAGGCTTTTGATGACTGCTGCTATTTCCTGAGGGGTTATGGGACTATTTAGATGGTTTATCTGCTCCTGGTTTAACTTCGGTACCTGGTATCCGTCTAGGAAATTGTCCATTTCATCCAGGTTTTCCAGTTTTGTTGAGTATAGGCCTTTGTAGTAGGATCTGATGATTTTTTGAATTTCTTCAGTTTCTGTTGTTATGTCTCCCTTTTCAGTTCTGATTTTATTAATTTGGATACTGTCTCTGTGCCCTCTGGTTAATCTGGCTAAGGGTTTATCTATCTTGTTGATTTTCTCAAAGAACCAACTCCTGGTTTTATTGATATTTTGTATTGTTCTTTCTGTTTCTATTTGGTTGATTTCAGCCCTGAGTTTGATTATTTCCTGCCTTCTACTCCTCCTGGTTGTATTTGCTTCTTTTTGTTCTAGAGCTTTTAGTTGTGCAGTCAACTTGTTAGTGTGTGCTCTTTCCAGTTTCTTTTTGTAGGCACTTAGAGCTATGAGCTTTCCTCTTAGCACTGCCTTCATGGAGTCCCACAAGTTTTGGTATGATGTGTCCTCATTTTCATTGAATTCTAAAAAGTCTTTTATTTCTTTCTTTATTTCTTCCTTGAGCAAGTCATCATTGAGTAGAGAGTTGTTCAGTTTCCATGTGCACGTGGGTTTTCCATTGGTTTTGTCATTATTAAAGACCAGTCTTAGTCCGTGGTGATCTGATAAGATGCAAGGGATTATTTCAATCTTTTTGTATCTGTAGAGGCTTGTTTTGTGACCAATTATATGGTCTATTTTGGAGAAGGTACCATGAGGTGCTGAGAAAAAGGTATATTCTTTTGTTTTAGGATGAAATGTTCTATAGATGTCTGTTAAGTCCATTTGGTTCATAACTTCTGTTAATTTCAGAGTGTCTCTGTTTAGTTTCTGTTTCCATGATCTGTCCATTGCTGACAGTGGGGTGTTGAAATCCCCCACTATTATTGTGTGAGGTGTAATGTGTGTTTTGAACTTTAGTAAAGTTTCTTTTATGTATGTTGGTGCCCTTGCATTTGGAGCATAGATGTTCAGAATTGAGAGTTCACCTTGGTAGATTTTTCCTTTGATGAGTATGAAGTGTCCTTCCTTATCTTTTTTGATTAATTTTGGATGAAAGTCGATTTTATTTGATATTAGAATGGCTACTCCAGCTTGTTTCTTGGGACCATTGGCTTGAAAAATTGTTTTCCACCCTTTTATTCTGAGTTAGTGTCTGTCTTTGTCACTGAGGTGCGTTTCTTGTATGCAGCAACATTCTGGGTCTTGTTTGTGTATCCAGTCTGATAGTCTGCGTCTTTTTATTGGGGAATTGAGACCATTGATGTTAAGAGATATTAAGGAAAAATGATTGTTGCTTCCTGTTATTTTTGTTATTAGAGGTAAAGTTATGTTTGTATCTTTTTTGGGGGTTGTTGGAAGATTACTTACTTGCTTTTCCTAGGTTGTAGTTTCCCTCCTTGTGTTGGCATTTTCCATCAATTATCCTTTGAAGTGCTGGGTTTGTGGGAAGATATTGTGCAAATTTGGTTTTGTCATGGAATAGCTTGGTTTCACCATCTATAGTGATTGAGAGTTTTGCTGGGTATAGTAATATGGGCTGGCAATTGTGTTCTCTTAGTGTCTGTATGATGTCAGTCCAGGCTCTTCTGGCTTTTATAGTCTCTGGTGAGAAGTCTGGTGTAATTCTTATAGGTCTGCCTTTATATGTTACTTGACCTTTTTCCCTTACTGCTTTTAGTATTTTTTCTTTGTTTTGTGCATCTGATGTTTTGATTATTATGTGACGGGAGGTATTTCTTTTCTGGTCTAGTCTATTTGGTGTTCTGTAGGCTTCTTGTATGTTTATGGGCATCTCGTTCTTTAGGTTAGGGAAGTTTTCTTCAATAATTTTGTTGAAGATATTTACTGGCCCTTTAAGTTGGGAATCTTCATTCTCATCTATACCTATTATCCTTAGGTTTGGTCTTCTCATTGTGTCCTGGATTTCCTGGATGTTTTGAGTTAGGAGTTTTTTGCGTTTTGCATTTTCTTTGACAACTGTGTCAATATTTTCCACCGTATCTTCTGCATTTGAGATTCTCTCTTCTATCTCTTGTATTCGGTTGGTGATGCTTGCGTCTGTGACTCCTGATCTCTTTCTTAGGTTTTCTATCTCCATGGTTGTCTCCCTTTGAACTTTCTTTATTGTTTCTATTTCTAGTTTCAGATCCTGAATGTTTTTGTTTAATTCCTTCTTTGTGTTCTCTTCCATTTCTTTAAGGGATTTCTGTGATTCCTCTTTAAGGGCTTCTATCTGTTTATTTGTACTCTCCTGTATTTCTTTAAGGGAGTTACTTAATTCCTTCTTATAATCCTCTATCATCATCATGAGAAGTGATTTTAATTCTGAATCCTGCTTTTCAGGTGTAATGGGGTGTTCAGGGCTTGCTATATTGGGAGAATTGGGCACTGATGATGCCAAGAAACTTTGGTTTCCGTTGCTTATGTTCTTGCGCTTGCCTTTCGCCATCTGGTTAACTCTAGTGGTACCTGCCCTCACTGTGTAAAACTGGAGTCTGTATTTCCAGTTATTTTGCTTATTGCAGAGCTCCTCAGAGTCCAGAGGTCTCTGTGGTCTTATGCTCCTAATCTCCTGGGTGGAATAACTCCTGGGACTCAGGCCACCTCTTGGATCTGGAAATCCTTCTGCTCTGAGTGCAGTGGGTCCTCGATGACTCAGGATTCAGTTTCAGCTGCTCTGAGTGCAGTGGCTCCAGCTGCTCTGAGTGCAGTGGCTCCTGGATGACTCAGGATTCAGTTTCTCAACAGGACAGGAGCAGACCGACTCTGTGTCTGCTCCAGCCCAGAGGACCAGGCAGGGGCAGAAGGGAAGTGGAATTCCAGAGGGGCGGGGTTTGGGTAGCTGCTGTGCCCTGGATGTCCCTGGCTCCCCGATCTATCTCTGGGGTTTAGGGAGTGAGATGGAGTTCTTACCAGCTGCTCTGAGTGCAGTGGCTCCTGGATGACTCAGGATTCAGTTTCTCAACAGGACGGGAGCAGACCGACCTGTTGTTCTTTTTTTAATCTATATTTTTATTTATTTTTTAAAATCAAATCATAATTTTTACTTATTCACACAGGGGTTATATACATAAAAAGGCAGGATGTGGGAAAGGGGATGACATCAGAGTGTGGGTGTTCAGGGGGAGAAAAGATATCTTTCAGAACAGGGTTTCGGCTCGGTGAAGGTTCAGGGGACAGGTCACTATGACTCTGCCTATGATTCACTTGTCTTTATCTAAGTTGGTATTATCTGCTAAGCCTACCTATTTACAAGTTCTATGACTACTCAGACTGGTAAAGTTCCACAAAAGCTGCCTGTTTACAATAGCTTATAGCCATCTGTTTCAATGATTTTTCACAGAGACCCAAGACTTGGTGTTAGTATACATGTATGACAAGCCTATGGCTGATTTTAGGCCTTCAGTGTATAAGCAGGGCTGCCCCTGACATCTTTGCCCTTCTCTAAGTATAGAAGGGCTGTGCCGATGTTAATCTTGCTAAGGCGGGGATAGAGGCCTGACCTCCAGTAATTGAAGGAGACTTTGTAATGACTTCGGTCCCCCTGTCATTGTCTAGTGAGGCATGAGGGCCATACCCACCCCGATGTCTTTTCTGGAATGTTGTTCTATGATCTGTACATGTGCACAGCAACACACACACACACACACACACACACAACAGAACAACAGAGTAACAAAGGAATTGAAAATGTTAGATCTCTTGTTTTGACTTCATAGTTATCAGATGAGAAGGCATCTTAAAAATCAATTTTACTCTCTAACAGGTAAGTCCTTTGTCTTTGGCTACTTTAAATGTATTTCTATCTTTAATATGAATTTCTCTGCATATCTTTAATCAAAGATTGTACACAGCTATCTGTATTTGTAGACTACAAGAATCTGAAAGTTCTTTTCAGGGTTGGCCTCTATTTTCTCTTAGTTTTCAATAAAATATTATTAACTCTACTGTTCCAGCTCTCTCCTATGTTACTGGACATTGATTTACATTATTTTCCCAGGGTTGATTGTTTCCCACAATATTTTTTTGACCATTGGCTCATAATGGTATTGTCATTTTTCTCTCTTTCTATATCAACATTTACTGTTGTAAAACACTAACCAAAACAAAGTTGGAGAAGAAAGGGTTCATTTGAATTATACTTCAATATCATGGTCCATCATTGAGGTAGAAACTCAAAGATGAGACCTGGAAGCAGGAACTGAAGCACAGATCATGCATGGGCAGCACTTATTGGATTATTCTCCAAGGCTTGCTCAGCTTGCTTTCTGTAGGACACAAGATCTCTGCCCAAGAGTGACATCACTCATAAAGAGACATGTCTTCCCACATCAAACATTAAACAGGCATTGACTCATACATGTACTCATTGGCCATTTTGATAAAGGCATTTTCTTAACTGTGGTCACCTGTTCCCAGATAGACCTAGCTGGTTTTAAGTTGATGTAAAAAACAAATCTAATCCATACACTATCTCATTATGCTGCAGGATGACAGGGGAACTCATTTCTCTGAATAACTGCTAGCCCAGGCAGAAAGAACAGAAAGGAAGATAGGGTGAATCACCACTCCTACCCGCATTGAGCCATTGAAATTAGGTGAATTGTGGGGTATTACTATTTTGTGTTTTATGGATTATGCATGACCAGAATGGACTAGAAGTATACTTCAGAGATGGTTCTAGACCCTGTCTAGCTGATGATTAGTATGAACCACCATGATAATATTTAAGCAGTTTCTATGACACAGTAATTGCTTAAATACATTACTTATATAGTAAGTAATATAATATTGTACTTTGAGAAAGAAAATAATTCCTTTAGATATATGGCTATGGCTAATGCATGAAGAATAAATTAAAAGAGTGTAAGAACAGAAGAGGTTATAATAGACTTGTCCATACAAACAGAATACATATATGTACAAATACATATAAGCATATACAATATGTCTCAAGACATATTTGCTATAACTGTTCTCTGAATTTACATTCAAGGAGGAATAAAGGGAGGGAGGATGCAAGGCAAAGAAAAATGGCAAGAAAGTCACACACAAAGGGAGAACAACATAGATATAGAGGCAGAGGCAGAGGCAGAAATAGACACAAAAAGAGACAGATGGATAGACACACAGAGAAACTATACAGAGGTTAAAAAGTATAGTGTCATATTTCCTTCCTCTTCTGAAAACCTCTGTCATAAAAACCTTAGCTAACTGGAAAATGATCTCTAAGATTATGAAAAATTAACTATTGTAGTTGATGACTACTAAATGCTAATCACATCTAAAATTGCTATCAGAGGTACACATTGATCCAATCATGTGGTCACTGCATCCTAGTCAGGGTTATACATAATATTAAACCTCTTAATGTTTGATTTATTGTAAAGTAAATGACAAAGAGGTTGACTTGAATCCTCACTGTAAGTGAAGAAGGAAGTGGTAGATTCATGCTGACCAGAATTGTGAACCATTTATTCTACTATAAGAGTGAGAACAGAAGAGAGAGAGACAAATTACTTTCAGGCTTCTGAATCAACAAACTGATTAGATGATGTGGTTTGCTACTGAAAGGGAATGAATTTGGAGTAAAAGAGTGTGTAGAGAAGTATAAATAAAAATGTTTATTATCATGTATACATAAATTAGCATTCTGTAGAACAATTATACCCAACTCAAGCTAGGCTCAATTTGCATCATTAAAAAAAATGTTTTTTCTAAGAACTCATACCTCAGGTGAATCTAACGTGGAGTACCCCAAATCATGTAGGTAATATTAGATTCAGAGGACAAAAGATTAATCTACCTCTTCTGGATGTACAAAGGCCTTACCAATAGATGATTCTATTCAATAAAATCTCTCAATCAATTTTTTTACATTTTGTAAAAATCTATAACCTGCTTCTTTCCTTTTGATTCATAAAGTTATTCTAATACAAACTAGCATGCCATATGTAATAGTAAAGGACTCCATTATGCTTGAAACAGAAATTTAATGGAAAGAAATTTTAGAAACCAAATAACCTTGTGGCAAAAATCTCTAAACTATTTGCTCTTTCTCATTGTCTTCAAAGAACATACCTTAAAGGTAACAAATAATAGAATATCTTTGAGCTTGACCTTTTTCTTACACTGTAATCCTCTTTATATCCTCTGTAAAACATTCAGAACCCACTGAATCCATGTTTTAAACAGAGGTATTTTTCATTTACCCATTTAGATATTTACTTTTTTCATTTATTTAAACTTAGTGTGCATTAAAGCCTAAAAGGATCCTTAAACAGAAAATTGAAGAAGAGTGAAAGAGAATTGCTTTAACTATAAAGATCAAATTTTGAGCACTGTGTAAAAATGAGATATGAGTATGTAACAACAAGCACACTGAAAAATAGGCAAGCTGTGAATCAGATAATGGAATACTAGGTTTAGTGTTTAATTTAAAGAAGTCTTCCTGAAATGCCCAATGATGTATAGACTAAACAGAGTGGCATCCATATGAAAAGAACATTGCATTGTGGGTAGTGGTATTGTATGGGAGAGGGTCTTGAAGAAGTGAAGAATGTGGACAAGCTTAAGAGTTTGAAATAATAACAAATTGTTGACTTCTGAAGTTAATGTGCTTCTGTATTAAGAAAAACCCCATAAGAGATGAGAAGCAGTCTCCCAGAGATAATAATAAATGTAGATCTTTGACAGAGCTGTCAAAACACATACTTGAGAAAGGACATCATCTTCAAAAATTAATGCTGGGAAAATGAAATAGCCATATGCAGAAGGATGACACTACACTGATAATCTATCATCTGTGCTAAAAATCAACTCCAAATGACCAAAAGCCTCTATGTAAAACTAGAAACTCTGAAACTCCTTAAGGAAAATGTGAACAGTCCTCTGCAAGACATAGATACAGGAAAATACTTTCAGAGTAGGACTCCATTTGCACATGAATTAATATCAATAACTGACAACACAAACCAGATGCCTATGAGTATGAAACTACAGTCCAAATAGATGATCATACTGCAATAATAACATCCTCAACAATTTTATTGTCTGATTCATCCAGTCATTTTCTCTCTAAATGTTTTTTATTTCATCTGTAGTTACTATATATACTTGATGGTAGCTATTATTAAAACTGGACATGGACTTAAAGAATTAACCACTCAATAGTTTTTACACATTGGGAAATTAAAATATGAATACAACTGAAAATTGATATAATTTTGTATGGAAATTTTTTGGTTACATATGAAATTTATTAAGTATAACTTACTGTGAACATGCGATATAGCTTGGGATTTGTCTATACTCAGCACATACATTTACTAGTAAACTTCAAGTCTAGCTAAATAAGTCATTGCATGCATTTCTTTTAATACTATGCATACGATATGTCACTATTATGCAGAATGGAACAAAATAGTGAATTAACAGATATCTTAAGAAACTGTTTTTTTGCTAAATTGTCTCTTCAAAGCACATTTAATCTCATTACTCCTTATGCTGTAGATAAGGGGATTCAACATGGGGACAACTACCATGTAAAACATAGACATCACCTTGTTCTGGACTGTGGAGTATCTGGATTTGGGCATCACATAGATGAATATGACAGTTCCATAGTAGAGAGTGACTACAGTGAGGTGGGAGGTACAGGTAGAGAAAGCTTTTTGGCGGCCCTCAGTGGAGTGCATCTTTAGGATGGTGATGAGGATATAGAAATAGGAGATGGCTATGACAAATAGTGTGGTTATAGTGACTGAGCCTGCAGAAAGTGAGATAACAACTCCAGAGACACTGACATCAGAACAGGAGAGTGCCATCAAAGGAGCAAGATCACAGTAAAAATGATTGACTATATTGGGTCCACAAAAGAGAAAAGAGAAAACATAACCAGTAATGAGAGAAGCATTAAGAAAACCCCCTATATAAGATCCTGTAAGCAAATGAACACAGACTTGTGCAGACATTTTTGTTGAATAAAGCAGTGGGTTGCAGATTGCCACAAAGCGATCATAAGCCATGGTAGCCAGAAGGAAACATTCAGATGACCCAAAGAAAACAGCTGAGCCAAATTGGATGCCACATCCAATGTAGGAAATTGTATATCTCTCCACCAGGAAATTGATAAGCATATTGGGTGTGACAGAAGATGCGGTACCTATGTCAACAGAAGCCAAGTGGCTGAGAAAAAAGTACATGGGGTGATGGAGCTGGGAAGAGACTCTGATAAGAAGGATGGTGCTGAGGTTCCCGGACACAGTTACCAGGTAAATGCACAGGATGATGGTGAAGAGGACAACTCTAAGAACTGGATCATCAGTTAAACCCAATAAAATGAACTCTGTCACTGTAGTGTGGTTTCTACTCTCCAGAAAAGCCATGGGACAGTGTAGCTGCTGCTAGATCAAGGCTGTGATGGAGACAGTACAAAACAGTATTCATAAATACGTGGCTATATTTTCATTAACACATAGATTGAACTTTTTATAGAAATATATCATTCAAAATGTATAATTGTGTATTATATTGGACACTCCATGTTTTTGTATTCACATGTATTGAATCTTTCATAAAATTCAAAATGAAATGCTATAAATTTTCTATAATGTACTTTATATTTATATATTATAAAATATACCTATTGATTTAAAACTATGTTAGTGTAAGACTTATGAAAACTATAAAACAGTTACCAGATGTACAAGAAAAAATAACTTTACAACTGTAAAATTTGTATTGAAGTCTTAAGTAATTTCTGAGTTTTAAGAATCCTTTCCAAATTACATCTACTGGATTTCAAACATTATATAATACTCTATTCACATTTCCATAATAATATTAAGACTCTTATGGAATCAGTTTTCTATTTGATAAAATACATGACTTGAAAATGTTAAGTAATTTAACCTTACATAAGAAGCACTAGAATGAGTACATGGATCCCAAGTAGAATGGGTATAAAGAGTAGCAATAAACTGAAGAGCACTTCATAATCTGGGAAAGGCAACAGGTCAGCTCCTCAGTAGGAGAAAAAGATACATACTTAGAGAAGTGAGGCTCAAGTCTATCTACCTGATTGCCATAAGACCAATCTGTATGGTGAGTACTGGAAAGGAATAAAAGGGAGCTCACACTAAAATTATAAATGGGAGGACCTACTGTAAATTTATTAAATGCCTTAAACACTTATCAATGATTGCTTTTTTACCAAACCATTTGCACTACCAGTATGTGAATTTTTTTCTATTATACTAATATGAATTCTCACCGAGTCCTCTCTTGAAGTAATGATGCTTTCTAACTGCAGTACAATGGAATGAAATGACGATTGTCAACAGAATACACAGGTACATATTTAGCATGGAATGTTACCAAGGTTCACCCAGCTATGAGCAGACTGACTCTTGTCTTGAGATCTTCAGGATGTGATGTTAGAGCATTCAGTGAGCAAAGAAAATCTGTACTTCAATGAGATATTTGTTATGAAATCACCAACATATGCCAAAGCTACTGAAATTATCAGCATTTTTTTTTCTTGAGTGCTGAGCTTACATGCCATTAGAGACCATGCGGATTTCCAGTCTTCTTAGTGTCTGGATAAATAAGAAAGCTTTGAGAGCTAAGTTATATGCCTTATTAGTCGCCGGAATTTAACTTAAAGTATATTATTTCTGTTAATTTTTTTCTTGATTACACCTGACTTGTACATGTGTGTGTGTGTGTGTGTGTGTGTGTGTGTGTATGTGTGTGCGTGTACACATACATATATACATATATACATTTTAGAGGGAAGCCAGGACACTCACCTTTTGAAATAAGAATTCATTGTAAAGTATGAAGCCTGGATAAGTATAAGATGATTTTATAGCTTCCTAGCTTCAGCCCAAAATCATTATTTACTATTGAGAATAAGTCTCTGAAGAATCATGGGATTTGCACTGACTCAAATCCCCAAAGACCATTATCTCAGGTGATAATTGTCCATTTCTCATAAACACAATTTTTAAGGAGTCAATCTGTTTGTCTTTTTTGTGAGAGTTGCTATGTCTTTATTTTATTACTATTAGAATATATAATTATTAGAATGATAACAAATTATCTCAGGTAAATATTGATACTAGGTCCACTTTATATTTAATTTTAGTAGATCTTGAGTTAATATCCACTCATTTAAATAGAAAACTTTGGCTTCTTTCATCAGTATCTTTTGATTTGTTTAAGTATTTTGTAGTGACTAATATAATACACTTCATTAGATACTTTGAGGATTATGGGGTTGAAGAGGGTATAAATTTGATTTTCCAATAATAGTTATTTAAGACAAACATAATTCTTACATCCAATGTTATATTGTTATAAAGAAAACTGTGAGAAGAAAAAGCATGAATGGCCCTCAAATAAGAATATTTACCACCTCAAGCAGGTTTGTTTGTTTGTTTGTTTATTTATTTATTTATTTATTTATTTTGGTGGAAGATGGTAGAAACATGGTTCTTTATTTTCAAGACCTAGTACAACTCCTGTCAATGTTAATTTTATGAGTCAATCACTCTATCTTTGATGCACCCTTGATGTACATGGCTGACCATTGAGCACTAACCAACTTTCAAACTTCATTTCCCCAAGATTTATTTACAATGGCTGATTCTCTAAATATAGCGATATTTAGATGTCTAAAAAAAAAACCCTCGCATGGACCATGAGAAAATATCTGACAATATTTTAAACACATCCTTCAACCAGAGAATCATTGACTCTCAGCCAGAGTGCTTCTCTGCTTGTAATGATACCAGAAAATAGGCTTTTCAAATAAAAATATCTGCTGTAAGTACTGGCATCATGAATTTTTCCAGTTATGAAACTTTGTAAGATTTCATTTTTCATTTTCTGTTACTACATACATATTAGCTGTTTATACCTTTTCAGTGAATGTACTACTATTGTGTATGTTGACATAATTTTGGATTTTAAATTATTATGATTTTTATGCCTTTTCTACACTATCATAAGCCTCTTTGTTTATTATCCTGGGTTATTCATCAGGTTAGAAAATTTTCTGTGTTTTACACAGATAATTGAGGCTTGTATATTCACTTACTCACTTAGTCTTGATATACCACTTGTCCTTGACTGTATTACACCTAAGTTCAAGGACTGAGCTTCCCTTTCCCACTGGCCATAATATGTGCAAGGTTTGTTTGTATCTCCCCTTTATTTTGAGAATATATGTGATGTTTATTGGTCAGTTCTCTCCACAGGACATGAATGAGTTTATGATACTTACCCCATCTCATCACCCAACTCATATTAAAATTAAATTGTAGCATATTCTCCTAAATTTCAAATTCTTTCATTGAAAAAAGATATATTTCTGTGTGTGCATGAGGCAGACTATATCTCCTTCTAATTTTGGTGTATTTCAGGAAAGGAACTCAAGCCATTAGCCTTTGTGTTAACAGTTTTAATCCACTAACCCAACTCACCAACATGAAATGCATACATGTAAATTTTAGGTCTACTTCCTTGTTCTGTTATATATTTTTGAATGCTTACAGATAGCTTCTTCTGTCAGCTATCATACAATATCAAAGATACACATTTTATCATTTGTTTCTGTTGTGTGTATCACAGTGCTACTTGAAATGAATAGCTCTGTCATTGTATAAAGAGATGCCTCAGTGATGTAAAACATGTACATGAGTATATTATTTTTACACAACTAACTCACATAGATACTCTCTTGTTTGTCAAGTGTACTGACATTCTGCAAATGTTTCTCAACTATTAGGTTCTTGGTGAGACCTGTGCCATCACCTTGCTTGTGCCACATCAACCTCTCACACGACCTTGGTTTTTGTTGTTTATTTTTGTTTTATCAAGAGTAATGAATGTGTTCTAATAGTCTAAACAAGTTACCTGTTAATTTGTTAATTTTATTATCATGATCCTGTATTAGAGGATGAATTCTACCCTTATCAGCTCTCATTTATAGCCCTTTCCACTAGGCTGTATTAACACTTGTGAGATCACTGAACACAATTCTGGAATGTATGAAAATAAAAGCAAGTGAATAAAAATATCAATGCCTTTGGCTCATCAGCAAGAAGGTGGAATTTGTTTCTGAAACACTAAAATAGAGAGGAAAAAAGAGCAAATGTGATAATCACCCATATCTGAAGGTTGATTTTTCTCTCTCCTAAAGGCAGTCAGATTTCAAGAGATATAACCAGGTTGGCTGCCTTGTGCAAATGAGGATGAGCTGCTTGAATGTTGAAGTCTTTCCAAAAATATCCTATTTTTATAAGGATCAACAGCCTCACTGTTGAACTTATAATCTTGACTCTCTTCTAGGAAAACAAATCCATTGCTGTTCTTGTTGTTTGCTTTTCTTGATCCTTGTAAGCTCAACAATCCAACTCGATTTAACATAGGAACTGAGCTTTTGCTCCTGGGAAGAATTCAGATTAATAAGGTATGGGCTTTCTGTTCTTTTCTCTGGACCTCACATTAGGCCAGTGCCAAGGCTCATACCACACATCAGATTCTTATGAGTATGCAAAATCCATATCTCATAGGCAACATTTCTTTGTATAAAGAAAATTTCTACCAACCTTACCCCCTACTTGCTCTCTATCATTTCTAACACAATGTGTAGAGTTAACTATAATCATCAGGCTTTCTCAGGATAATCTAGTGTTGAACCTGACACATCTGGAAGCACTCTGATAGATGCTAGTAAGCTTTATGTTGCAATAACAAACAGCTGAGTTAATAAATTGGCACTGAAGATAAAGGTTTATTGTTAGGATGAAATTTTTGAGGCCCCAGTCCCCTGTAAAGTGAATTTCTTGATGTGTATATGTGGTTGTACATCACAAAAGGAATACATGGTGAAGCAAAACTCCTCACTACAATCAACAAAGAGAAAAAAAAACATTCTGGGTACCACTGTCTCCTTTAAGACATGCTTCTATCAAACTAAAGATTGCCCACTAGAATCACCCTCTCTAATTCTAGCCCTTCCTAACTGCAGTAGGGAACATATATTTAACAAACACATGAGACTTTGTGGACAGGTAAGATGCAGTCTGTAATAGAGTTAACTATGAAATATTGGAAATAATCTGGAGATAACTTCAAACTGTTTTGATCAGATTTTCATTTATATGATTCAATTTTACTGTTAATTGAATATTATAACTGAAAGTAACTTACTGTGACCCTGTTAATTCTTTGTAATCTGAAAATTGAATTCTGATATATATTCAATGCTCCACAGTTACTAATAATACATCAACAGACTGTTCCAATCACAGACACTCAACTTCCTTTTATTACTATCTCTATGAGACATTATTGCTATATCAACTGCTACAACATAATGGATATCTCTAAGGAAAGATTTTCCTACAAATTTGTCTCTTCAGAGCACCCTTAATCTCATTATTCCTGAGGCTGTAAATAAGGGGGTTCAACATGGGGATCACCACCATGTAGAACACAGAGACCACCTTGTTCTGGTCAGTGGAGTAGTTGGACTTGGGCATCACATAAATGAATGTGACAGTTCCATAGAACAGAGTGACTGCAGTGAGGTGGAAGGTGCAGGTGGAGAAGGCCTTCTGTCACCCCTCTGTGGAGCACATCTTAAGGATGGTGATGAGGATGTAGGTATAAGAGACAGCTCTGATAAACATTGTCACCACAATAACTAATCCAACTGTAAATGATAGAACCATTGCAGTGATACTGACATTGGAACATGATAATTTTAATAATGGAGCCAAATCACAGAAAAAGTGATTAATTTCATTGGCTCCACAGAAAACTAATGAATAGAAGCATATAGTAAAAGAACAGCTGTCTAGAATACCACCTATGTAAGCCGTGAGGAGCAACTGGACATAGACTTGTGTGGACATTTTGGTTGAATAAAGCAGTGGGTTGCAGATTGCTACAAAGTGATCATAAGCCATGACAGCCAAAAGGAAGCACTCAAGACCCCCAAAGAAAGCAGCTGAGCTGAGCTGGATGGTACATCCAAAGTAGGAGATAGTATTTTTCTCCACCAGGAAGTTGACAAGCATATTGGGTGTGACAGAAGATGAGTAGCCTATGTCAGAAAAAGCCAAGTGGCTGAGAAAAAAGTACATGGGGTGATGGAGCTGGGAAGAGACTATGATGAGAAGGATGGTGCTGAGGTTCCCAGACACAGTCACCAGGTAGATGCACAGGATGATGGTGAAGAGAATGACTCTAAGAACTGGATCATCAGTTAAACCCAGTAAAATGAACTCTGTCACTGTAGTGTGGTTTCCACTCTCCAGAAAAGCCATGGGACAGTGTAGCTGCTGCCAGATCAAGGCTGTGATGGAAACATTTTATAAAGAGGTTTATGAATAGGTACCCTTTTGCATTAGCTCAAACATTTGAATATCATAAATGAGTATATCATAAAAGAGAATTTGGCAGTTTAAACAGATTTAGTCAGACTCTTTGTGTAAATACATTTATTCCCAATTAATGTCACTTAGAATTTTAAGTACAAATGCTAGAAAACTTTATTAAAATAATGTACTTTTATTTTTAATTTATATATCATAAAACTTACCTATATGATTTTATGTATAAAGCTTTCAAATGTGAGACTAATGTAAATATCAGAAGTTTTAAATATCAGGAGGTAAAATATAAAACCACAGAATATTCTGAAGAAAATTAAGAACTAACTTTTAATGAGTGCACACTAAGCACCAGTAAAAGACATAGAATTTCAAATATAGTTTTTTATTTCCAAGAGGTTTTATTAAATATTTTTATTATTTTTATTTCATTGACAATATTTAGTTTAACTATCTTTAAATATATTAAGATATTTAGATAAGAAGTCTAGAAATGCACATAAGAAATACATGTCTTGAATGAGGATTTGCACCTCTGGAAGGCTGAACTTCATCTAACTTTTAAGTAAATACTGTTTATGAAATAGTCACAATCAAGTTATGAGTACATACCAATTTCCTACATACAACAGGAGTAGTTTTGCAACTATGTGCTTAATAAAAAAAAATGGGATTCCTTAAAACATAGTTCATATCATCTGTTAGTGAAGCAAGGCCACATCAAGTTAAATTTTTTATTAGAACTTAGAAAGCTAGAAAGGAATCAGTGTTTTCTAACTAGAGTGTGATGGAATGAAATCTCATGATATTCTACACAGAACAATGGTGAGTAAATACTCAACCTAAAATATTTACCCAGATTCATCTGGCTAAGGGTCTCATGTACTATTACTGTAAGATTTTTAATGTTGTATCTTCTCTTTGCCTAAAATACCTAATAGTTGTGATACTAGAGCAAAGATACAAGATACAAAGATACAAAAGCAAGGCAAGTATTTCCAGAAGACATTACCAACAGTATACCATCAAATCATTTCAAGGATAGGGACTTGATTTTCAGAATACTATGTTTCTATACCATCAAAGATCATTCTGAAATCTGTTTTCATCAATGGTTAGATAAATGAGAAATCTTTAACAATGGAGGTTACCAGAGTATTCACAAGAGTTAGAATATGAAAATTGAAGTTGATTTACTAGGTTTTCATCGGGTTTATTGTCTTATTTCACCTGACTTGTGTGTTCACTATAATTTATAATTTTAGATGCACTGCTTTAAAAACAAAACGTTCTCCAATGATAACTGTCAAATGGGTAAAACAAATATACTCACAAATCTGAAAACTTACCTCTTCAAAAAATAATTCATTCCAAAGTAAGACATTCACATTCATTATGATTATATAGCTGCAAAGTTATCTTCCCTGTCATTGTTTGTCACCAAGGATAAGTCCCTGCAGAGACCCTGGATTCCAGTGTGAATTCAAACCATTGGGGATCATTACCTTGCTAATACTCATTTCATGCACACAACAACTCTTTAAGGAGTCTGTCAATCTCTAATAGTTTGTTTCTTTTATGTATGAATTAACATGTTTTCAACTGATGGTTATTCAAAGTATGTGATAAAAATTATCTCAGGTGAATGAAAAAGATATTTTATAAGATATCAGAAGATGGAAAGATTTCCCATGCTCATGGATAAGTTGGATTAACATGCTGAAAAATGGCCATCATATGAAAAGCAATCTACAGATTCAAAACAATTCCCATCAAAATTACAACACAATTTTCTACAGACCTTGAAAGAGAAATTCTTAACTTCAAATGGAAAAACAAAAAACTCAGGATAACTAAAACATTCTGAACAATAAAAAGCCTTTAGAGGGCTCACTGTTCCTTACCTCAAGCTAGACTACAGAGGAATAGTGTTTAAAAACTGCATGGTATTAATAAAGAAACAGAGAAGCAGGTACATTGATCAATGGGATCAAATTGAAGACCCTGAAATAAATCCACACACCTTACAGGCACTGAATTTTCAACAAAGAATCCAAAGCCATATAATTGAAAAAAGTAAGTGTCTTCAACAAATGGTGCTGCTCTAACTGCATGTCTGCATGTAGAAGAATAAAAATAGATCCATACTTATCACTCTGCACAAAACCCATGTCGAGGTGGATCAAGGACCTCAACATAAAACCAAACACACTAAATCTCATAAAAAAAAGTGGAAAATGCATTTGAACACATTGGAACAGACAACAATTTCTTAAACAGAACACTACTGTCTCAAGCTCTAAGATCAACAATTGATAAATGAGACTTCATGAAACTACAAAGCTTCTGTAACACAAAGGACACTATCAATAGGACAAAATGGCAACCTACATATTGGGAAAATATCCTCACTAACCCTACATCTGACAGAGAGCTAATATCTAAAATTTACAAAGAACTCAAGAAGTTAGATAACAACAAACCAAATAACCCAATTAAAAATGGGGTACAGAGCTAAACAGAGAGTTTGTAACAGAGGAATCTCTAGTGGCCAAGTAGCACTTAAAGGAATGTTCAAAATCCTTAGTCATCCGGGAAATACAAATCAAAACAACTATGAAATTCTATCTTACACCCACCAGAGTGGCTAAGATAAAAATATCAAGAGACAGCACATGCTGGTGAGGATTCTGAGTAAGGGGAACACTTCTTCATTCCTGGTGGGATTGCAAATTTGTACATCCATTTTGGAAATCAATTTGGCAATTTCTCAGAAAACTTGGAATAGTTCTACCTCAAGACCTAGCTATACCAATCCTCAGCATATACCCAAAGTTGCTCAAACATCTCACAAAGACACTTCCTCAACTATGCTCATAGCAGCTTTATTTGCAATAGCCAGAAACTGGAAACAAACTACATGTTTCTCAACTGAAGAATTAATTTTAAAAAAGTGATACATTTACACAATGCAATACTATTCAGCTATGAAAACAAAGACATCATGAATTTTGTAGACACATAGATAGAACTTGAGAATATCATCCTGAGTGAGGTAACCCTGTCCCAAAAGAACAGGCATGCTATATACCCACTTATAAATGAATATTAGCTGTAAAATAAGGTACCATACTACATTTCACAAACCTAAAAAAGATAAACAAGAAGGAAAGCCCAAGTGAGGATGCTTGAATCTCACTTGGGGGAATAAAGTAGTCATAAGCAAATGGAGGAAGGGTACTTGGAGGGATGAGGTTTGAAGAAGGGAATGGGGAGAGGTTCAGGATCAGATATGAGAAAAAACAGGAGAGATGGCTGTACAGCCATGAAAATTAATGGAAATCTGCAACTGATAAGGGTAAGAGGTGGAGTGGGCATATCCAGTACAAGACAGAGATGTGGGATGAGGATGGAGCCCAAGAATAACACCAATTGGGTGACCTTAGCTGGGACTCACAACATTTAATATTCCGAACCTGAAGAGGCCAGCTCCTGTAGCCAGGCAGGAACCCCAGTGGAGTGATAGAGATATCAACCCATCTACAGAATTTTCAACCCCAAATTTATCCTGTCTACAATAAATGAAGGCATAGGTAATGGAATAGAGACTGATAGAATGGCCAACCAATAGCCCAGCTTGAGATCCATCCCATGGGCAAACACTTATTCTGACACTATCAATGATACTTGTTATGCTTGCAAATAGGAACCTCTAGCCTGACAACTGGAGTGAGGACAGGGGCTATCCCAAAAGCAGTTGCCTGTATATGGGATATGTTCTTCTAACTGGGCTGCCTTGTCTGGACTCAGTGAAAGAAAGGCATCTATCCTTGCAGAGAGTTGAAGTGCCAGGGAGCACATACCTGCTCAGAGGACAAAGGGAAAGGGGTGGGAGAAGGATTGTAAGAAGAAGTGACCAGGAGGAGGGCAGTGAGCCCTGTGTATGCTCATGTTGATTAAGAGGGCCTTATTTTCTTGGTGTTATCCACCTCCTCTGGCTCTTTCTGTCTCATCTTCTGCAGTGATCTACAAAGAGAGATCCTATTTATGGCTAAGAGTTCCAAGTTCTCTCACTTTGGCATAATGCCTGGCTGTAGGTCTCTACCTTAGTTTCCACCTGCTTCAGGAAGAAGCTTCTCTTATGATACCTGAACAAGGCACTGATCTATGAATATAGCAGAATATAATTAGGAGTCATTTTATCACTATTTTTTTTCTTTTAAGAACAGTTTTGTTTGGTTTTACCCTAGGTGGGTGACCTAACTAGTCTCAGGTTCTTGGTCACTTCAGTAGTGTCACAAAGCAGTTATTGGTTGGTTACTCCTGTAATCTATCCATAACTATCCCTTCTTTTTGTCTTTTCTATCACAATATAGCCTGTCCCTTTCTCTATACCTAATCTATGTAGTTCTGTAGGTTGTAGCTTGGTTATCATTGACTTCACAGTGAATATACACATGTAACAGAATACATACCATATTCACTTATCTGTGTCTGTGATACTTAGCTCAGGGTAATTTTTTCTAGTTCTATTCATTTGCCTGAATATTTTATAATGTAATTTTAACAGATGAATAATATTCTATTGTGTAAATTACTACATATTCTTTATCTGTCAGTTGAAGGAAATACAGGTTGTTTCTGATTTCTGGCTAATATGCACACAGCAGAACTGAAGATGTTTGAGAAAATGACTAAATTAAGCATCCTTTGGGGATATGTCCAACAATGATATAGCTGGATCTTGAAGTAAATTGATCCCAAAATTACTGGAGAAATGTAGGAGATTTCTGGTGGAGTTTATTGGGTAACTTATGTAACTATTGGGTAGCATTCATATCTTCAAATAAAGATATTTTGACTTCTTTCTTTCAATTTGTACCTCTTTTATTTCCTTCAGTTGTCTTATTGTTTTAGCTAAAACTGTGTTGGATCAGTATGGCTTTATGTTTATTTGATAGTTCAAGTTAGAGTAAGCTAAAGTGTAAATACAAGATTACCAATTAACTTCTACTTCCTCTAATGTCTTTTTTCCAATTTTATTGAAAAAAAGCTATTTTTATATAATATATTCTGATCATGGTTTCTCCTCCCTAATCTCCCCTCAGTTCTTTCCAACCACCTCAATCTGTCAAATTTAATGCCTTCCTTTCTTCTTAAGAAAAAAAATAGGCAAGGAAAACCAATATTAGAATAAAACAAAAAGAACCAAAAAAACACAAAATTAGAGAACATAATATATAAACAATGCCCAGTTTCTAAAATGTCAAAAAATAAAATCATACAAAAAAACTTTCCTAAAATACCTTTTAGTTTGTGTTGTGTTAGCCATTTATTGCTGGGCATGGGATCTGACATTAACTCTAGTTTATATACCTGGTAAGACTCCCATGAAGAAACTAATTTTTCCCTTGTGAGTGACGGTTAATTGGAGATGACTTCTTTATTGGGATAGGAACTCATGTCTATTTTACTACTTTAGCTCTGGGATCCTATCTTGTCTGAAACTGTGTGGACCTTGAGCATGCTGTCACAATCTTTGTGAGATTATATTGATTAGATAGATAGATAGATAGATAGATAGATAGATAGATAGATAGATAG